>NC_081768.1:2366534-2666534 GCF_963082965.1 Carassius carassius
GCTGTTTTTTTGCTTTGACAGCACATTGCTTATTTCATCACAAGTTATTTACGTATATTTAAACAGCATGGCATCATATTTATTTATTTAAATTGCTTTGATTATATCATTATTATTATGAAAAAATCTCTAAAAAAGTAAATGGAAACATTCCTGTCATTCAGACTGATCTCAGGATTGAAATGCAGCTCTTTTACGCCGAACGAATGAACGCTGAACAGTGTTTTCAGGTTCATGACACAAGTTTGTGGTGCTTTGATGAAACCACTGGATTTCATTCCTTCTGTTCTGTGAATTATAAGGGTAATGTAGCATTAAGTGCCTAAAAAAAATATATATATATATATATATATATGTTTTTTTTTTCAATCATCTCCTTATTTGAAGCAGAAACAGGTTCTTTTTTGAAGTCTTAATATGGTTTACTTAAATAAGGCACTTTTGAAATGTAAGCTGTTTTTGTCTTTGTCACCTGTGGGAAAATGTCTTTTGTTTTTGCTAATCATATGAATGTATATGTGCATGTTTATCATCTGGTTTTACTCGCCACTATTTTTTTTTTCTTTTTTTCTCCCCAGAACTTAAATTGTTCTTATTATTTAAAAAAATAAATAAATCCATTAAATAGCCCTGCTTAAATGCCTTTGTATTTTTATTTTATTTTAAGTTTAGGTTGTAAACTAGTACCCCAGATTCTGACCAGACCACTTTTTCACCGGAGGAAGCATTAATTTGGATTATTACTCAGATTTTAGCAAGTTATTAACATCTTTACAGATTTGTTCCGTATAAACACACAGCTTTAGGTTTTTTCCAGATGTTAACTGATGGACTGGAGTGCTGTGGATTATTATTGTGATGTTTTATCAGCTGTTTGGACTCATTCTGACGGCACCCATTCACTGCAGAGCATCCGTTGATGAGACACTGATGCAATGCTACATTTCTCCAAATCTGATGAAGAAACAAACTCATCCTAATCTTGTTTGACCTTAGGGTAAACACATTTTCAGCAGATCTAAATTTTTTGGGGTAAACTATTTACTTTAACACTCCATCTTAAACCCATGAGTTTGATCAGGTCACTCAACAATGAACACATCCAGCAGAATAATAGTGCAGGTTTATGAGTGGCACATGCATCAGCTCGAGGCGGATTACACCTGCAGCGTTCGGTGGACGGGTACAATCTTGTCTCCTAATTGAATCTTTGTTTATGCCACATTGCTGCTGCTCAGGTGGATTCGTTTCACCCTCCTCCATTGAAACCCAACAGTTAGTGTGTTTGCGGTACACACAACATGTAGAGATGCTTCTTTACTTTTGTTCACGGCAGGAAAATTTAGTTAAATGTTAAAATGCCTTGTAGCTAGCTGTCTTTATAAACGTTCACGTGAATAACAAAATATTTACTATCAAAGGGATATTTGACCTCAAAATGAAAATTGTCATTAATTGTATTAATTACTTAAGATCACACAATAAGATATTTGTGAAGAAATCTGAGAGCTCTCTGAACCTGTATAGATTGCAACCTCCATGTGACATCAGTGGCTCATCTTTTACATTTTGTAAAATACATTTTGTGTGCAAAGAAAACAAATTTACTCGCCGAGTTAACGTTTTTCCACCATTTCAGAGAGTACCACGATGCATGCGCATGCTTTCTCCTGAATCTAAACCACACTGATTACATTGATTACATTCACGGGGAAAGCCACTGATGTCACATGGACTGTTTAACCGATGTCCTTATGTTTCTTTGCCTGGGAACATTTCAGTTGTGTTGCTGTCTATGGAGGGTCAGAGAGCTCTCGGATTTCATCAAAAATATCTTCACTTGTGTTTAGAGCTTAGATTCTCTGCCCGAGCCCGACCCGACCAGCGGGCCGGGCCGGGCCGGGCCGATATTTCCCGCCACCGTCCTCGGGCCGGGTCGGGTCGGGCCCTTGATAAAGCACATCACGTGTCATGCGCAGCGTCTCGTCCACTCGCAGTCTCGCATGCGTGATGCATCATACCTGCTGTGCGTGCTGTACTATTCAGTAGAATAAGTGCAACATGGAGCTTGAAGAAGCAAAGAAAAAAATTAAAACAGGAGAATTAACTTTGAGCAAGTCTGGAGGAAAATCGGAGGTATGGAAACATTTTAAACTAGTCGTGGGGAGTGACAACATTTGTGTTGGCTTTGTCTCGTGCATTAAATGCGGCACGCATATATATATATATATATAACTGCGCAGCTCCCCCGTAGCCCAAATGATCTAGCACAGCAGCACCTGCGGTAAAAAAAAAAAAAAATCTGGCGCCGCCCCTGGTTATAACGGCCCACATATTACAAATGGTCAGGTTTAAATCGGGCTCGGGCTCATAATTACAGTGAACGTGTCGGGCCGGGCCGGGCTCGGACACAACGTGCTCGGGCTCGGGTAGGGTCGGGCTTGATTTGTTGGGCCCGATCTAAGCTCTACTTGTGTTCCAAAGATGAACTGTCACAGTGTCTGGGTTGTGTTCCCTGGGTGTCCACTAGGTGTCCTCCGTTCCCACGGTGTCTGTCTTATTATCACTTCCTGTTTCCTTATTTGGTTACCTCCCTCCTTGTTTTAGTTTATTGATTGTTCCCCACCTGTCTCCAGTTTCCCCATTATCCTTCTGTGTATTTATACCCAGTCTGTCTGAGTCTTTGTCACGGAGTCCTTGTCGTATGCGTGATACTTCCCTGAGTCTGCTTTCTGTATGTTCTTGTTCGTGTTATGTTATTGGATATCCTGGTTTTGACCCTGCCTGGACTGTTATTCTTTTGGATTGCCCCTCAATAAACCTCGTACCTGCATTTGGATCTCTCCTCGTTTCTTGTATCAACGTACGTGACAGAAGGACTCCGTCAAAACCTTGAGATCCAGCGGTATGTCGACTAACGCTTCTTCCCCAGCCACCGAGCGGGAGAGAGATAGTCGGTTTGAGGGAACCCGCCTGGTCGTGTTTCGCGGGACCAGGGGAGGTCGCCGAGGAGGAGGTGGGTGAGAGGAGATTCAGCACAAGATGGCCGCCAATCCAACGCCGCTGCGGTGCATGACCACCAACCCCGCACCACGGTGCAAGATGGCTGCCAGCTCAGCACCAATGCCCAGGATGGCCGCTGACACCCTTCTCGATTACTTCGAGATGCTATCAAGGATCCTAGATGTTCCCAAGACTGTTCACGTCATGGCTGCTGAGCCAGCGCCACAGCACAAAATGGCCGCCAGCCCCACGCCACAGCACCAGATGGCCGCCAGCCCAGCGCCACAGCACAAGATGGCCGCCAGCCCAGCACCATTGCACAAGATGGCCGAATCTACACCTGTGTTGCCAGACAAGATGGTTGACTCAACGCTTGAGTCTTCCGTCAAGGTGCCACCGACTCGCCATTATAGAGGACGGAGGAGGAGGAGACAGGCGTCTACCGTTCCTCAAAGCCCGGAGGACGTTCCCGAGCGGGAGGACGTTCCCGTCCAGGAGGACGTTCCCGAGCAGACCGCTGCCGTCCAGGAGGACATTCCCGAGCGGGCCGCTGCTGTCCAGGAGGACATTCACGAGCGGGCCGCTGCCGCTCAGGAGGACGTTCCTGAGCAGACCGCCGCCGTTGCCGAGGCGGTGACCGATGCTGTTCCGGAGGCCGAGGCCGTGACCGATGCTGTTCCGGAGGCCAAGGCGGTGCCCGATGCCGAGGCGGTGACCGATGCTGTTCTGGAGGCCGAGACCGTTACCGAGGCAGTACCCGACGCCGTTCCAGAGGCGGTGCCCGAAGCCGAGGCGTCTCACGTCTCCATAGGCAGTCCAAAGTCAAGTCAGGTGCCCATTGACTTTCCAGAGTTGAGTCAGTTCCCGGTTGACCCTCCAGAGGGGAGTCAGGTGTTCATGGACCCTCCTGAGTCAGGGTTAGTCACCGTCGACCATCTAGAGTCAGGGCTAGTTCCAGTTGACCCTCCAGAGTCGAGTCAGGTCCCAGTGGACCCTCCAAAGTCGAGTCAGGTCCCAGTGGACCCTCCAGAATCGAGTCAGGTCCCAGTGGACCCTCCAGAGTCGAGTCAGGTCCCAGTGGACCCTCCAGAGTCGAGTCAGGTCCCAGTGGACCCTCCAGAGTCGAGTCAGGTGCCAATGGACCCTCCGGAGTCGAGTCTGGTCCCAGTGGACCCTCCAGAGTCGAGTCAGGTCCCAGTGGACTCTCCAGAGTCAAGTCAGGTGTTTGTGGACCCCCCAGAGTCAGGGCCAGTCCCAGATGACCCTCCAGAGTCAGGGCCAGTCACCGCTGACCCTCCAGAGTCAGGGCTACTCACCGGGGACCTTCCAGAGACAAGACGGGTCACCGTTGAACTTTCAGAGTCAAATCAAGTCACTGGGTGGTCTGCTGCTCTGCCCTGTTGGACTCCGGCATCGACCACAGGGGCATGGTGGTCATCTGCTCCGCCCTGGGGGACTCTGGCATCGGCCACAAGGACGTGGTGGTCCTCTGCTCCGCCCTGGGGGGCTTCCGCTCTGACCACACGGACGTGGTGGTCTTCTACTCCGCCCCGGGGGGCTCTCGCTCTGACTACACGGTTGTGGTGGCCTTCCGCTCCGCCCTGGAGGACTCTGGCGTTGACTACACGGTTGTGGTGGTCTTCCGCTCCGCCCTGGAGGACTCTGGCGTTGACTACACGTTGTGGTGGTCTTCCGCTCCGCCCTGGGGGGCTTCATGTTGTTGTTTTTGCCTTTTGTGTTTGTGTTCACTCCTGTTCCTGTTCCCCATGTTTTTCTTTCCTGACCCTCCGTCCCTCCCCCTGAGCCTCCGCCTGTCCACCTCCCTCCTGGTTTCGGTTTTGTCTATCGTGGAGCGTCTGGAAGCCGCTCCGTAGAGGGGGGGTTCTGTCACAGTGTCTGGGTTGTGTTCCCTGGGTGTCCACTAGGTGTCCTCCGTTCCCACGGTGTCTGTCTTATTATCACTTCCTGTTTCCTTATTTGGTCACCTTCCTCCTTGTTTTAGTTTATTGATTGTTCCCCACCTGTCTCCAGTTTCCCCATTATCCTTTTGTGTATTTATACCCGGTCTGTCTGAGTCTTTGTCACGGAGTCCTTGTCGTATGCGTGATACTTCCCTGAGTCTGCTTTCTGTATGTTCTTGTTCGTGTTATGTTATTGGATATCCTGGTTTTGACCCTGCCTGGACTGTTATTCTTTTGGATTGCCCCTCAATAAACCTCGTACCTGCATTTGGATCTCTCCTCGTTTCTTCTATCAACGTACGTGACATGAACAATGGCCTTTTGGGTTTGGAACAACATGAGGGTAATTAATGATAGAACTATCACTTTAAACTTGTTTTTTTAATACACTATTTATATATTTTCTCCTAAATCAAGTAGAAAAGGCTGGGTTTGGGCCTGTTGTTTTCATAATTTCTGAAAACTGTAGAGAGAACATCAATAGGAAAATAAAACCCAGTCGTTTTAGGTAACTTTTCAAACTTTCCTGGCCAGGACATGTCTGGGGGAAAAGGGGGTGTATGGTTATAGTTGTATAGCTCTTACTATCTATATCAGTTAACTATGCAGATATAACTAAGTCATCCAGTGGTTGGTCTAAAATCTGATTGTATAAACAAACTAAACACGAACGGTCATAGAGCCACTGAAAAATGTGTTTTTGTTTTTAACAGCTCTACTGAGCCTGAACTATCAAGATTGGCTCAACCAATGGCGTGAGTTGTGGGCGGAGCTACATGAATGTCTGACCAATGGAATAAAGGGAGAGTTTGGGAAACCAACTCAGCATTGTTCTTTTCCCATTATTTATATATATATCTTTTATTAATATTTTTATTTTCATTTTAGTTTGTAATTTTAAGTGCTTTTTACATGTGTAGTATTATTTAATATTGTATTTAGCTTTATTGTTTTTCAGTTTTTGTAACTTATTTTATTATTTTATTTTATCTCTAATCTTTTTTTTTTCTTTTTTAGTTGACATTTCAGTTGTTTCTGTCTTTATATTTCAGTTGACAAAACAATTTAATGATCAATTGACTGCACCCATGCTGAATCCAAGTATTATTTTCTATTTAGAAAATCTTGCTGACCCATATTGACTAGTTTCTGAACGAATGCTAGTCTTTTCGGGGCTTGACAGGCCCTGATTGTGATTGAACGCAAAGAAACATTTGAAGGGAAAAAACACTGAAATGAAGAGAAAGTGTGTGAGCACTTAATGAGTGTTCAGAAGGTCTTAAGCAGCCGTCAGTGTGTGTGTGATGAGACGAGTGATGAAGCACAGAGCAGAAATGCTTTCTCCTCATTCTTATTCCGTCATTCCGCCAGTGGAAATCACACTTAATTATAAGCACAATGACTGTGGGAGCCACACACACACACACACACACATCGTTTAAGGCTGGATGAGATGTGACAGGCTGCCTGATAATGGCACAAATCCTGAGCTGCCATTGTGTCCTGTGGAATGTGAGAGAGACTTATTATTTCTGCTTTCTGCGGTAGAAATGAATAAAACAGATGCATTTATCAATTATTACTTATCTCTCAGTGCCTCTGTTTCTGTATATAATACAGAAGTTTGGAGTCTGTAAGATTTGTCTTTGCTGCTCACCGGGGATGCATTTATTTGATTAAGATACAGAAAAATCAGTTATAATGTGAAATATTATTAGAAATTAAAATGTATGTGAATATACTGTAAAATGTTATTTATTCCTTTGATCAAAGCTGTATTTTCAGCATCATTACTCCAGTCTTCAGTGTCACAAGATCCTTGTGAAATCATTTTAAAATGCTGATTTACTGATATTAGCAATAATGAAAACAGCTGTGCTTCATTTATTTGACAAACGGCATTTACTTGAAATAGAAATCTTAACGTGTTTTTATTGCCACTGGTGTTCATTTAATGTGAGCTTTGCAGTATTAAAAAATAATTAATAAGATCATCTTACTGACCCCAAACTTTTGAACAGAATTGTGCCTGTTGCTATTATGCAACCTTGCATAAAATAACCTATTTTTTGTGCAATATAATAACTGTTTAACAATTATGAAACATTTAAGGGAAACAATGCATGAAAAAATGAATGTTTTATATAATAATGTACATCATTTTATATAAAATATTATTAATAGTTATATTATGCAAGAAATGCTTCACAACCCTATTTTATCTCTAAATAACTACTTATCTTTTACTTTTTTACTTATATGTATAACTTTTTACTTGGGCTATTCTGCATGTTAGCATGTGATGCCCCCTATTAAAAATAACTCTCCACTTGTGACTCACAGGAAGTGACATCATTAGAACTCATTCAAAATGGAGGGAAAACAAGTAAGCTCAATCTATTTTTTTTTCTTTTTCGTTTCTAGCAGAAATTGTAACTTTGTCACTAATGTTAGAGTGAGAAACATGTCCAAATGCAAAAAAACAAAACAAAACAAAAAAACCCATCAACTTCATTTTGTGGAAAATATCAACCTATTTAGCCTAGTTTTTCTCCATTTCAGGAGGTTCAAGTCCTAAATAAACAGTAATATTTGGCTATTTATAAGAACGAGGCTTGGCTGAAATATTTCGAAAATCATATAGCAGCCTTGTAAATGTGAATGCACATTAAGGCTCACTAAATATAATGTAAAATAAATGTGATTTTTACGATTTAAAGTAGGCTATGCATCCTTTGCGATCATTAAACTGTATTATAGTTCCAGCCAATGAAAGCTTGATATGAAAGGCCTTCTGACGTTTCAGTCCATTTGAAATGTTTATGAGGAACCCACAGACTGTATATAATGAGGTCAGTATCATGTGTGGCTGCAGGGTCATGTGTTTTGACAGCAGGTCAGTTTAATTCACGTGTGACGCTGAGAGAGGCTGGACGTGACTGCAGATGCTTGTATGTTGAGTTGTCATGGATCACTGCTGTGTTTTACTGCGCTATATGGACTTGGCAATGCTGTCAACATGCTGTGTGTGTGTGTGTGTGTGTGTGTGTGTGTGTGTGTGTGTGAGGCAGTGAAGATGCCGAGAGCTTCAGTGCTTCATTATAACTGAAAACTGACTGATGCGATTATTGCTGTTTGTTGTCAGGGATGAAAATCTCAGATCTGTTCCAATGGGAAGATTAGCTTTCTTTTGCACAGGAAAAACAGACATACTGTTAATTATAATTACTTTAAATGCAATTAGTAAAATGTATTGATTGATTGATATACTAGTTAACGTATATATATATATATATATATATATATATATATATATATATATATATATATATATATATATATATATATATATATTGTGTGTTTTTGTGTGTATGTCTGTGTGTGTATATATATATATATATATATATATATATATATATATATATATATATATATATATATATATATACACTTTTATCCAAAGCGACATACACACACACTGTATATATATTGTGTATATATGTATATATATATTATTTTATATATGGCAACACAAATCTATAGCAACAATATACAGCCTCAGTTGTGGCAGATCATTATGAATCATGAACTCCGTGACAGTATTACATTGTTTTTAGCTAGATAAAATAAGCAGTGTACACTAAATGTGTTTTCAGCTGATATAGTATCCGTCGTGCTGGAATAAAATCGCAATATCATTAACCTTTGGAATCAAGTCATCTTGGATATGAATTTTGCTGTTTTTCCTATTGCATTTATTTATTTTACCAACAGTATTTTTTTACTTTTGATTATATAAAGGTCAACAGTAACGGAGTACATTTGCTTGAGAATTGTACTTAAGTACACTTTTTAATTATCTATGCTTTACTTGAGTATTATATTTTTTTTCTTCTGCAAACATATGACTTTAACATCACTACATTTGACGGACAAATATCGTACTTTTCACTCCAGTACATTTCTATCTAGGTCCTCGAAGTAAAAAGTCTCTTCAGAAATGAAATATTGTAAATGAGATAAAAATCGTACAATGTGTTCTCTTTTAAAAACAAGTATTTTAAACGTTTAATTTCTATTAATTAAAAAAAAGTTCAGTTATAAACTTAATAAATATAAGTATGCTACATGGTTGCTTCATGACCTCATGTTTTATGTTGCATTGTGCAATGCATTGTGTGGCATCCAGTCATCTTGGATACGAATGATCATTTTTGTACAATTGAAAATGCATAATAGCAGTATAGTCATAATGAATCAAAACAATATTAAAAATCACATTTGCTTTCAAGGTCAAACAGTTGCCTTGCATTGTAGGATGCATTATCTCATACAGTGTGCACTGTTCATTTTTATCAAATAGACGACCTGATTATTTCATGCATACAAAAAATTCAGTGTGCATACTGCTTTCTTTTAAAAATAGTAACTATATGCCGTTTGAATCCGAATCCTGCTGCACTGATTTGATACATTTCTGGCTGTAAAGTGAAACAGCTTTAGTTTTGATTCTGAATGAGAAATCACTTCAGTTTCAGCAAAATAACCCCACCTGTGATGATAACCTGTGCAAATTGTTTGGATTTAATATAGATTTTAATTTATTTATTAAAGAAAATAGTACTTTTATTCAGCAAATATGCAATGAATTGATAAAAAGTGACTGTAAAGTTATAATTCTACAAAAGATAAATGCTGTTCTTCTGAACTTTCTATTCATTGAAGAATTCTGATAAAACGCATCAGTTTCCACAAAAAATATAAAGCAGCAGGACACTTGTTTTCAACACTGATAATAATATGAGATATGTTTCTTAAGCAGACGCAGAACAATATGTATAAAATTGATTTATTCATTTATTTATAATCATTGATTTTTATTTATCCATTTATTAAATAAAATAGTAGATTCATTAAATTGACTGAACTTTATTCAACAAAGAATCCTGAAAAAACAAATGTATCACAATTTTCACAAAAAATATTGATCAGCACAACTGTTTTCAACATTGATAATATTCAGAAATGTTTCTTGAGCAGCAAATCAGGATATTATTATGATTTCTGAAGATCATGTGACACTGAAGACTGGAGGAATGATGCTGAAAATTCAACTTTGCATCACAGGAATAAATTACATTTTACAATAACAATTACAATAATTTTACAAGTTTTTTTTATGTATTTTACTGTATTTCTTATCAAATAATAGATTTGACAGATAAGACTTCTTCCAAAAACATCAAAAATCTAATTCTTAATGAGGATATTTTTTGTCAGTAATGAATAGAATAGTTAATTATGCTGTTTAATTTTCTAGATCTCTGTTATCTGAAGCATCATCTGCCCTCAGCCGGACATCTGGACCCTGTTACTGACCCTCATCATTAATGCTGAAGTGTGGAGGACACGCTGACCTTCAGCTATTTTCCATCTCACAGGAGCATACCAGCGGTCAGGAGGAAGTGAAATCACAGGCTCTGCTTTAAGAGCTTTACAAGACAGATGTTTACACACGCATTGGGACAAAACCAGGAGATGCACACATCTGCATCTGCACACGCTCTTGAGGACGATAAGTGGGGCTGGCAGGTCTGGTCAACACCAGAGGGCTTGAGTTGACTCTTGACTCTCGTGAATCGTGAGTAGTTGAAGCGTTGCTGTGTTAATCATTTTTGCATGAAGTGATAATGAATCTATAGCTTACGGGAAGATGCTTTTAAACACAGAGGGCTGCCATGAATGAAACATGAAATCCACACAATCCAGAGCAACATTTAGGTTGTAGGCCTACTACTGTGTCCACAAAATTACACTTTTAAATGATCACCTTTATCATATTTATAGAATGAATAAATCAACTTTTGCTCCAGTCTGATATGTAACATCCTGATGGTTTCTAGGTGAATCTCACATAAACATGCCACGATGATTATATTTTAGCTCTAAAAAATCAAAAGGATTTTTTTTTTTTTATATATTCTGCAAATACAATCATTCTAGAGCCTTTTTTTCTAGAACTATTAACTTTTTTTATGTTAAGGTTATATTTTGTCCGTAAATGAGTACAAAATTAAATGTTCAATTCATACATAATGAATTTACTTGATAAAATATAAACAAACCAGTCTGATTTTTGATCGTTTAAAATATTTAATTTAAACCAGCCTTTGCACTAGTCTGATTTCTAGGTGAATTTCACCCAAGAAATCAAAAGACAAAAAGACGTTATATTTTGCATAAACTAATACTTTTTTTTTTTTTTTTTTTTGCATATTTACTCTTCAAAATGATCATATATATGACGCTGCTAGATGTTTTATTTTGTTCATGTTTGTCGTCATCTAGCTTTTGAGCGGGAGTAGCTATCTGTTTCTCCGACCAATGGCAGTCAGGGGGCATGTTTATTATTCTTGCAAATTAATATTTAAATGTCTAATTGTTTTGTTCACATTACAGTAATGAGAATGAATTTTGTTTTGTTTTAACTTAAAAACAAATCATAATGGTATTTCATGAGGAAATTGTGTTTAAAACTAAACTTTTGGCCCTCTAGTGGTTTATGCATAAAAATACAAGTTACTTGCGGAGGAATAATGTTTTGGTGAGGTAAAGGCAAACAGACCAAAGTAGTAACCGGTTTAGTTACCAATATTATAAACATGTCAATGCACAGTAAATGTGATGCTAAAAAACTATGTTGATTCGTGTTTTATGACGTAATGACAAAGTTACACTATATAACTTGTATGTAAATTAGAATTTAAATTTGCAAGTACATCATGAAACCATCTTCCAAAACCTTTAATTCTCTGTTTCCCCAGGAAATCCTTCCCGACATCACTGAAATATAAATAATAATTAAACACTTAAGTTAGTGACATAAGGGTTGAAAAGGGATGTATCATTCATTTCGAATAATAGTTTAGTGTAGCTTAAATTATTATTATGTGCAAAATAATTTACGAGATCTTGGTCCTTAAATAGGCTAAATTTTCTTTGAGTAAAATATTTAGTCTAGAAAAATGACCTGAAAATTTATTTGATGGGTTTCGTGAGATTGCACCCAAGAAAAGTTGTAGAATGGATGGTGAGAGACGGCAAACTGAGATCACATCACAGCCAGACAGATCATAGCCGGAGGACAGACGCCGTGCTGCTGCTGTGGGACTCCAAGGACAGAGAGAGAATGAAGGTTGGGGAACCATAGATGGTGAGTCAATACCTGCAGGGACGAAATCTAAGACTAAAATTAGCATTGCCTTTGGTGCAGGAGATGATGATGATGATACCTGCTGCATTAGAAACCATGAGACAGTGTTTATATAGTGTGCTATTCTGTCCATTGTGTGGGAGAGGATGGTGCTGTTGGGAACTATCGCCATTTTGCCCTTTAACAATGCTTTCAATATAGGTGTTCCTGTGGCTCAGTGCTAGAGCATTGTTTTAGCAGTGCAAAAGGTCGTGGGTTCAATTCCCAGGGAGTGCACATATTGGTAAAAACCATAGAATGTATAAAAACATGGACATAGTGTCACTCGAAGACTCCTGAAGTGTGTTTTTGAAGCTTAAAGTGTGCAAAGCGGGCCGTTGCCATCTTGGCAGTGCGTCACCATCTTGGCAGTGCGTCACCGCACGACTCTCCGGTACAATAGAAAAAGGGCAAAAAGGCGGGAGCTAGTTCTGGAAGCCCCGCCCACCTAGGCAGTGCAGCAGTGGCAATCCACCTGTCACTCAAGTGGCCACGCCCTTAATTATGCAGCACTTTAAGGCTTAATTTAATTTAAATTGATGAGTTATAAAAATAATTCACCCCCCTCACAGTTGTCATGAAGGGCAAAATTAGCTATATAGACCAAAATCCTTTTTTGAACCTGGCTGTAAACATGTTTTTTTTTTCTGCTGTAATGTTTAAACTGCATTTTAACATGGGGAGTATATGGGATTGACTCCCTTTGCAGCCAGCCTCAAGCTATGGAAGCATATGGGTAGCAATATTCAATTTGGAATATAATATGCAAAATGAGAATGCAATATGTAAAATGGCAATGCATTTCTGTATTTACATTTACATTTTCCAATACATTTGTGCAACGTTTGGTGCAAAATGAAAATAAATTACAAAATTTTCATTTGCCATTTCACACACTAGTTTTAATATGTAAAATTAATACTAATTTTAACGCTTTATAAGTTGCACAATTAAAATGAAAATGTATTACAGAAATGATTAGATATGTATAAAATGTTCAAGCAAAAACTGTGGCAAAATTATCATTCAAATGCTATTTTTCTTAATTGCATTAACACTCACAGTCAAGACACTTACGATTGCATTTTCATTCAATGTCCCGCAATGAATGTAGCAAAATTCAATGTGCACATTGAAAATGCATTCCGAGCCGATCACGTGTCCGCCCCCTCGCGCCATGTCAATCACTGCGTGAACAAGGCGGGGCTTGCAGAAGGTCAAGAGACTCAAATCTTGTTTTGACCTCACTGATTGGAGTATTTTTGAAGCTGCTGCCACCGATCTGGACGAACTCACAGAGACCGTAACATCATATATCAGTTTCTGTGAGGATATATGCATTCCTACCAGGACTCAACTAAATTACAACAATGACAAACCGGGGTTCACTGCAAAACTCACACAGCTCCGTCAGGCCAAAGAAGATGCTTACGTGAAGGGGGACAATGTCTTGTATAAACAGGCTAAATACACACTGGAAAAGGAGATCAGAGTGGCAAAGAGGAATTATTCTGAAAAATAAGGACTCAGTTCACTTCGAACGACTCCGCATCAGTGTGGAAAAGTCTAAAGAAGATCACCAATTACAAGACACCACCCCCCAGCACTGTGGAAAATCAACGACTGGCAGACGATCTGAACGAGTTTTACTGCAGGTTTGAAAGAACACCCATCACCTGCCCTGAACACCTCTCCACACAACCGTTCACACCAATAATAACTCCTGCAACCAACCCTGAATGCCTCTCCAAACAACCGTTCACACCATTAACAACTCCTGCAACCCATCCTGTACACCTCTCTAAACAACCGTTCACACCATTAACAGCTCCTGCAACCCATCCTGAACACCTCTCCAATCAAGCGCTCTCACCATTCACACCTCCTGGATCCCCCATCTCCCCCACACCTGCAATACAGATCAGCGAGGATGCGGTGCGCCAGGTCTTCAGGAAGCAGAAAAGGAAAAAAGCACCAGGCCCAGATTGTGTTACACCAGCCTGTCTGAAATCCTGTGCTGACCAGCTGGCCCCCATCTTCACAAAGATCTTCAACAGATCGCCGGAGCTGTGCGAAGTCCTTTCATGCTTCAAACGCTCCACCATCATCCCCATCCCAAAGAAATCCAAAATTACAGGACTAAATGACTACAGGCCTGTGGCTCTAACGCCTGTGGTCATGAAGTCATTTGAAAAACTGGTGCTGGCCCACCTGAAGGACATCACTGGACCCTTGCTAGATCCTCTTCAGTTTGCCTACAGAGCAAACAGGCCTGTGGACGATGTAGTAAACATCGGACTGCATTATGTTCTGCAACACCTAGACAGACCGGGGACCTATGTGAGGATCCTGTTTGTGGACTTCAGCTCGGCTTTTAATACGATCATGCCAAACCTCCACCTGCCCAAACTAACTCAGCTCTCCGTGCCCACCTCCGTCTGTCAGTGGATCAACAGCTTCCTGACAGACAGGCAGCAGCTAGTGAGACTGGGAAAATACACATCCAGCACCCGTACAATCAGCACCGGAGCTCCCCAGGGCTGCGTTCTCTCCCCACTGCTCTTCTCCCTGTACACTAATGACGGCACATCTAAGGACCCCTCTGTCAAGCTCCTGAAGTTTGCAGATGACACCACACTCATCAGCCTCATTCAGGACGGTGACGAGTCTGCTTACAGACAGGAGGTTAAAGAGCTGGCTGTCTGGTGCAGTCTCAACAACCTGGAGCTTAACACGGTCAAAACAGTGGAGATGATCGTGGACTTCAGGAGAAACCCCCCTGAACTCCGAAACTCACCATCATGAACAGCACTGTGACTGCAGTGGAGTCATTCAGGTTCCTGGGCACCACTATCTCTCAGGACCTGAAGTGGGACATTCACATTGACTCCATTGTGAAAAAGGCCCAGCAGAGGTTGTACTTCCTTCGCCAGCTGAGGAAGTTTAACCTGCCACAGGATCTGCTGAAACAGTTCTACTCCACCATCATCGAATCCATCCTCTGCACTTCAGTTACTGTCTGGTTCAGCTCAGCTTCTAAATCGGACCTCAGAAGACTACAGAGGGTAGTCCGGACTGCTGAGCGAATCATCGGTTCAACTCTCCCATCTATTCAAGAACTGTACTTATCCAGAGTGAGCAAAAGGGCTGTTAAAATCACTCTGGACTCCTCACATCCAGCACACTCCCTCTTTGAACTGTTGCCATCTGGTTGACGCTACAGAGCACTGAGCACCAGAACGACCAGACACAGGAACAGTTTCTTCCCTCAGGCAATCCATCTTATGAACAGCTGATACACACTGAACACACTGAACACACTACACTTTATATCTATATACACATACACTTAATTTATCTAACACACATACTTAGTATACACTTAATATATATAATGTATGCACATAATATACATGTACATACATAACTGCATTTTTGTAATATACCTGCCTACAATTGTCAATTTGTATATTGTCATTCCTTGTCTACTTATTTGTATTTTTTGTATTTTTATATTCTTTTATTATGTGTTTTATGTTCTGTCACTGTCATTCTGTTGTACTGCGGAGCTTCTGTCACGAAAACAAATTCCTCGTATGTGTAAACATACCTGGCAATAAAAGCTCATTCTGATTCTGATTCTGATTCTAAATTAGATGCTATTAGTTTGAATATGTTTTTATACAGTCTATGGTTTGAACGTCTACGGAGCGGCTGGGCTGATAATTTACCAAGTATTTATAATGAGTAGCGATATTGAATATATTTTCTGTACGGTTTCTGACTAAAAGCTGCCAAAAAGCCATTTTAAAGTGGTTAAGCAAATAATAATAATAATAATAATAACAATTGGCAGGGATCCCCAGACCAATACATTTAGTTTGCCTCCTCTATTTTAAAATCCACGAGCCGCCACTGGTTTATTTATTTTATTTAATATAGTTAATCTAATATAACATCATACTAAGAGTGCAGTTGTTCTCCAGATATTAGCATAACAAATGTCATTTTGATTTATAAAAAAATTGAATAAACAAGAAGTTAATATTAAGTGCATTTTAGGCACCATATTGCCTGTTTTAGCTCTATTTCACCAACGAAAAAAGTTGAATACTAAGCTACAGCAGTAACAGCACTAATTGCGTCTTTGAGAAACACATTGAGGAGGTGTTTCCTAACTGAAGGTAGAGTGATTCGACCAATCAGATGAAAGCAGTGGTTCAGCTCCGCCCACAAGTGCGAATGAAATATTGAAGCCATAAACCGAAATGATCAAAACGTACACGGACCAACTGTCTTGTCCATGTTCTCTCACTTGAATCCTCTTCTTGAGTCTTGAGTCTCTTGACCTTCTGCAAGCCCCGCCTTGTTCACGCAGTGATTGACATGGCGTGAGGGGGCGGACACGTGATCGGCTCGGAATGCATTTTCAATGTGCACATTGAATTTTGCTACATTCATTGCGGGACATTGAATGAAAATGCAATCGTAAGTGTCTTGACTGTGAGTGTTAATGCAATTAAAAAAAATAGCATTTGAATGATAATTTTCCCACAGTTTTTGTTTGAACATGTTATACATATTTAATCATTTCTATAATACATTTTCATTTAAATTTTGCAACTTATAAAGCGTTAAAATTAGTATTCATTTTACATATTAAAACTAGTGTGTGAAATGGCAAAATGAAAATTATGTAATTTAATTTTCATTTTCATTTTGCACCATACGTTGCACAAATGTATTGGAAAATGTAAATGTAAATACAGAAATGCATTGCCATTTTACATATTGCATTCTCATTTTACATATTATATTCCAAGTTGAATATTGCTACCCATATGCTTCCATATCAAGCGGCCAGTCGATGAATTACAGTTTTAGTCACTTCCTTATTGGCTTCACGAGAGAGAGCGGGAGGTTGGTGCTCGGTAACAACATGAAATGTGTAGCCTGAATGCACTGTAAGTCGCTTTGGATGAAAGGGTCTGCTAAATGCATAAATGTACTGTACTGTATATGCTACAATTCTAAACTGAAAGCGCTTGCACTTTACTGTCAGGGTTGCCAGGTTTTTATGACAATACTAACACAACGGCCAGTCAAAAACAACCCAAAAAGTGCAGTGGCCATATTCCAAATATATATATAAAAAAAATTCTATATATCTAAAATTCATATTTTACAGTCACTGTCAGGCACACATCTCAAATGATTTCTACCTGTGGCCTTCATTTAGCAGAATTTTTGGTTTTCAGTTTTGCAGAATGCAAAATATAAACTATAAAATTTGTGGTCATGATTTAACTATAGTAACCATGTACGCCCTTGAAAATCATAAGTGATGTCCAACTTTTGTAAACTATAGTTCTTTTCTTAAAGGGTTATTTCACCCAAAAATGAAAAGTCGTCCATGTTTTACTCACCCTCGAAGCATCCTCTGTGTATGTGACTTTCTTCTTTCAGAATAATCCAATCGGAGTTATATTAAATTTTGTTCTTGCTTTCCCAAGCCTTTCAATGGTTTTTTTTGTCAACAGTTCAGAAAACATGAAATAAAGTGCAATATTGTAAGAATTATTTTGATTGCATTGCATGACAAGAAAAATGGACATTATATCATTATCAGTCTCCTTGTCAGTCTCGTGATATTAGAAAGTGTTTTCTCACATTTCTTAATCTGGTTGTCAGTGCTGCATCCCACAATGCTTTGTAGCCGTGATGTGCAGCCACAAATATGTTGCCAATTATTAATTTTGTTCAGTTAATAACATGCAGCAGTTCATTATTCTCGACAGTGGTTAAGTGTAACACATGCTCTCTATAGGGACCGTTGTAACGGCTGATTAGTCTGAAATGCATAATGACTCTGTACTTCATTACTGAATCGAGCTTCTCTCATTTAATTTTCTCTGGTTTCCCATCGGAAGTGATTAAAATGCTCATCTATGTAGATCTATTCAAATCATGCCATTATAAAACTGTGGATATCAATCTGCTGGCTTTGTTTGCTCATTTCTGTACCGCATTTTCACTCAAATCCCCTAAAGACATAAGCATACATATGTGCATCACCATTGGAGAATGATTTAAGCCACACTTCCCAAGGTTATATAGAGGCTGCATCTATTAAACCAGCTATCTGCAACCCATGACCATAATCTTGCATGTTAACCCAAGTTTAACCTCTTCTCGACTGGAGCGAAGTACGGTCAACTTGAGGTTTTTGTGTTATTATATTCGAGGCTCATCATTAATACATGCGTTCCCTCATAAGCAGGCTCAAGTTTTACACATTTCAGGCTGGAATCCATGTAATTTTGCAGAGAGGATTTTAATATATATTAAAATGTTTGAAAGGATTATGATTTTGGCTAATCCCTTAGTTTTGTTTTGTTCTGAATAATAATAATAATAAAAAAGCATGGCTACATTAGTGCACTTACAATGGAAATACTCACAATCAGACAATTGCTAATGATTTTGTAAAAGAAAGCACCCCTCCTGATGATATGCACAATATTATAACTAACACATTGCGTTCATGTAAGTACATGCTGTGTGATAATCCCAGTGATTTTTGTATCTGTATATTTGAAGGCTTGATAACTGCTTGTTCTTTTTGCAAAATGTAGTGCAATTGCATGTGAAATGAACACATTAACCGACTCTTTTTTATTCTGTTTCCCCAATAAATGTGGTTCTACATAATTCAACATTTCATCAAAAGTCTCCGAAGACAATAGGATGTGAGTCTGTCCCCATAGGGGTGTGTGTGTGTGTGTGTGTGTGTGTGTGTCGAGCTCAGGAGATCCTCTACACTTCTGCTCATGGCTATAGATGTTGTATATGGATATAAAGAGGGAAAAAAGAAAAAGAAATTTGTATAAAGAAATATATATATATATATATCTTTGATTGTATGATCTTTGAAAGCAAAATATTTAAAGTGTACCTAAAGTATACTTGCAATAGTTCCACTTCAGCACAATCAAATATACTATATCTTTAATTGGACTTCAGCACTTCTGCACAATTAAGTACATAATTAGTTGATCCAATTTAGCAAACCTTAATTTTACCAGTTTAGTATACCAAAATTACAACTGCAGGGCATTTTATTAAGTACCTAAATATGAAAATGCATTTGTAGTATACTGTACATAGCATAAAATATAGCACATTTAGTAGGCTACATTTATTTTTCACTTTCATTGAAATTAATCAATTTGAAGTAAACTAAACTAAAAAAAAAAAAAAAAATTGTAGTAAAATGTTTTAATATGCATTTAATTTTCTTTTTGTTAACAGGAACTTTGTCCCAAGAAATAAAATCTTTTTTAGTTTTTAACTATAATAACTCTGCTACAGTGGTACCTAGAACAAACCTGGTATAAATACTTGGCCTTGTTTTGCCCTCCAGGTGTGATGTTGCATCAAAACTAGTAAAACTTTGAAACCAATCTGAATCATTAAAATCACACAATTTGAAAACTTCACAAAAACCTTATTCTACACTCTTCCAGCTGTTTCTCTCATATCGTTCTGGAATTGAGTTTAACCTGCTGTGACTTGAGGTTTGTCCTGCGTCCACGGGAATATTGACTTCCCTGCGTTTAGATTATGTGCATTTGTATGTGCTGTGTGTCAGGAGAGATTACGGCTGGTGGGACTCCTCAGTGAGAGCGCTGGCATACTGATGTGGAAAGCAGGTGCTGTGGGACAGATGTCTTATTACTGCTGCTCCACACACACACACACACACACACACACACACAGTAAAGGAATTGCATCCCGACTGCCTGAAACACTCCTCAGGGAAATGACATCATCTGAGGAGAAGAGTGTGCAGAGAGAGAGAGAGATTTCATTAGCAGTGGAATAAAGTGCTGGGATGTTTAGGAGACATGAAACACAATTTAAGCTGGATTCCCTCATTTTTCTCTCTTTTATACACCCTTCATCCACTGGATTCTCCTCAGTGGACACTTTGGCAAAACAAAGCCAAAAGCATTATTAATTATAAATGCTAAATTCTTCCTCAGCCTCTAGAATGAGTTGATTCTGCAGTTCAGTTTCTATAAATGCTCTATATTGGGGAGGGCATTTTCTAAACGTTGCATTATGTTTTCATAGCTCATAGCAATATGTGCATTTATTTTTCAAATTATTTCATAATTTTTGTTTTCAAACATTGACTCAAACGGCTTTAATTTCTTAGTTTAAACAATTAGTTTAAAAAGTATTTAACATATTATTGTTTTACTTTATTATTAAAACATTAAAAACTGTTTAATTGATGTTTTAAAAAATGTAATAAATTATATATTTATTAAACTAACTAACTATTAAACTATTAAACTAAACTAACAAACTGGATTTAAATGTTTCTATTCATTTCTCCAATTAGATGAAATATTATCTAATATTTAACTGTTTTATTTTTAAAACTAATTAAATAGACTGTTTTAAGTTTGTCTATTTTTAAGCTGAATAATTATTTAATATTTTATTTAATTATTTTAAACATTAACTATTTCTAACTCTTTTTTAAATGTCTTAATTTATAAATTTATAAATGTATTAATTGTAAAAAATATATAACATTTTTGTTTAAATCTGATAATTCCTTTCTTTCATTTTTAAGTGTCTCTCAGTCCTCCATAATTACAACCAAGTGATTTTGAACACTAACTGGAGAATCTCTACCTCATTTTAGCACTGTGAGTTCTCAAGAGGTTTCTCTGCTGTTTCAGCTATTTTTCCAGCTGAAATGGAGCTGTTCCTCATCTGCAGCGCTGGTGTCAGTGATTGGTTGTTCTGTTTTCATTTGTCAGCTCTTTCTCACGGATGGTGGCACATGACAAAGTAGCTCGACACACTTGATGCCTGATTGATATTTCCATCCTCGGCACTGTTGTTATCCAGCAGGTGAATATGAGATGGGAAACAGTACAGAGTGCTGTGGGTCTGCACTTTCAGAGTTTTTAATACAGATGATATTCATCAATGTGGAAGAATGTTTCAATTAGTTTTTGTAGGCTCCAAAACTCTTAAAGTGACAGTCTCTGTACTTGGTTTGAAGAAAATATGAGTGTTCCAGTGCTACAATCCTGGAATGTTGTGTGTTGTTACTAGGGTGTTGCTTGGTGGTTGCTAAGGTGTTCTGTGCAGTTGCCTGGGTGAAACATCAGTTCTATTTTTTTGTAGTAATTGTGATCATGTCGAGTGCAATTCTTCATCATCTCTTAAATATCCAATGGTTGTTGGTTTGCTATTTAGGGAGTGAATAAAGAAACTTGTGTGGTTGAGTCCAACAGTTTTGAGCAAGAGAAATCAGATGAATCTGACATTAATTCACTGAAATATATAAACTAAAGTTGGTTTGAGGGGACTCCTGTAGAATGTGAAGTCATGGCCTTTTCTGAAGCGATCCAGTCAAATGGAGATGAGATAGTTTTATAACCGTGGATTGCTGTTGTTGAACAGTGTTATGAATGTCCTTTCATTGAAAGTGAACAGTAGTGAATACAATTCAGTGATATATGGTTTATTATAAAACCTGAGTAGGTGATGTAGTAGTAAACGACACGAAAACATGGCCAGTTGTATTTTATATACTGTATGTACATATATATACATGAATAAATAAAGCAATTATTATTATTAATGTAATAATAATAATATTACTGGCAGAGTAATAATAATAGTAATAAAACTAATGATGATGATGATGATGATTATATTTATTATTATTATTTAATATTACATTGGCAGTGAAATATAACACTGAATGCCATGAAAACATGTATATTTTTTCAAAAATAAACAAATAAAAACAAAACAAATAAATGCAATAATAATAATAACAGTAATACTAATAAAAATAATAATAATAACAATATTATTGTTGTTGTTGTTATTATTATATAAATAATTTATAATTATTTATTATTTATTATTTTAGTTAATATTTTGCCAATTAAATATAATAAACAATTTCATGAAACATGACCAGATCAAAAATATATATCAATAAATAGATTATTATTATTATTCGGCCAGAGAAATACAATAGTGAATTAATGCCAAAACATATATATATATATATATATATATATATATATATATATATATATATTATAATAATAACAAAAATATAATATATATATATATATATATATATATATATATATATATATATATATATATATATATATATATATATATATATATATATATATAATTAGATATAAACAATATATAATTCATATAGAATAATATTATTGCAGTGAAAACTCACCTTTGCAAGTTTTGTGAGATTCACCCATGTAACAAGAAATTTCATCAGGGCTAAATATAATTTTACATTTCTATGATAATATCAGTGCACATTAATTTCTCTGCCAAAGCCTGCATATAATGGCACATAGGTCAGTTTGTCCCACATGTCACTTTGCAGCAGTATATACTAGAATCAGCATTGACTGTAAGGCTCCTAAATATAGACGCTGAGGAACAGAGCTCCTGTCTTCAGGCTACAAACTCCTCTGTGCCACTGACCTGCAGAGTTCACCGGAAAAACATTTGTTTTCCTTTGCCCTTTTGTGTTCCAGGCTGGATCTCTCAAAGCTAATTGTTTAACATACTATATCTGATTTCCAAAGATTGAGCTGTTTTGACATTCAAGCTTTTAGATGTTCTGACTTTTTCAGGGTTAAAGGGGAACCTGCATTTGCTTGTGAGTGAGCTCGACTGAATATATGCACCCTAGACACATTTGGCCTGGAGGGAAAGTTGGATGTGTGTTTTTGTGTGTTTAACTCGTCCTTTATATTTGTGTGTTGAGCTTGTTGAATATGTGCAAAACCCTAGTACAGTTTGCCAAGCTAGAGACCACTCCAAATAACACTGGTCTGCATCAAATTTGCAGAATGAATAGTTAAAAATAGTGCTGGTTTTGCTAAGCAAATTACATGTTTTTACAAAATGCATGCATTTTGTAGCATTTTAGCCTTCTCCAAATATTTGTAAGGTGAACACTGCAGAAAGACATGATAGGGCTGTGAATAATATTTATAGATCTTACCAAAGCATTTGATCTGGTTGATCATTATATTCTCCTTGATAAATTATATAACATTGGTCTCTCTGAACAGTCCATTTTATGGTTTAACTCATATCTTCACTACAGACGTCAGTGTGTAATTTTCAATGGTGCTCTCTATCAGTTTATGATAATGGGAAAGGGTGTTCCACAAGGTTGTTGTTTAGGCCCTCTTTTATTTTCTATTTTCATTAATGACCTCCCACAAATGTGCTCTGACAGTCAAATTCTCTTGTATGCTGATGATACAGTTATTTATTCTTCAAAACGTGATATTAATTCGATTCAATCCTCACTGCAACTTGATTTTAATACTACTCAAAAGTGGTTTTGGATAATGGACTTATACTGAATAAAATATAGTATGTTATTTTCCACTAGGTCTGCCCGACATAACCAAGGTAATAGTCTCATAATTAAATTCTCAGATGGTACACTTATGGAGAATGTTGAGGAAGTTAAATATTTGGGCCTCTGGCTCGACTCCAGCCTCTCCTTCAGGCCTCATATTGACTCTAAAGTGAAAAAAGTAAATTATAATTTAAGACTATTTTCCGTTCAATTAATTGCTTCACACAATTGATTAGATTAAGAATTGTAACACAGCTTTTATTTCCTATTATTGATTATGCTGACTTTGTCTATAAGTGTACAACAGATTCACACCTTAAATCCCTAAATGTTGTCTATAAAAGTCTCTGTAGATTTGTGTTGAGATGTCCGTTTCTAACCCATCATTGTCATATGTATCAACAATTGAATCTCTTATCACCAAAGGCCAGATGACAGCTACACCGGCTTCAGTTTGTCTATAAATGTATCTTTTTTAATTATCCTTCTTATTTAAAGCAACGTTTAGTCTTATATAGGTCAACTTATGGCCTGAGACACCTTGATCATCCCTTTTTTTCTGTCCCAAATAATCTAAAGAAATCGGAAGACGTGCTTTTAAATTTAAAGCCCCCTCTGATTGGATAAGCTTACCTTGTTCCTTAAGGTCCATCTCTTCCTTTCCACTCTTTAAGTCAGCACTTTTAACTTACTTGCAATCCTGTGACCAATGTAAATGTTTCCCTGATGTATGACCTTTATGTAAGAGATTAGGAATGCATGTATGTTTGAGAGCATATGTGCATGTATATGTATATGTATGTGTACATGTGTATGTATGCATGCATGCATGTTTGCGTGCATATGTGTATGTGGGTATTTTTGTATATGTATGTATATGCAGGTTATATATTTGTTTGTCTTGGTGGCTTCGTCAAATATGGTTCTCTCCTGTAACATCTTAATATCATACTATACTGTTTATGTGAATATGCTTTGGACAGAGTTGGGACAGTTTGGGGTGGTTGGTTGTGAGAAAGAGCTTTATGTGCGATTGTGTAAGTGTTTGGTGCTATCTTGAGGACCCCCTCGAAAATGAGATGTTTTCATCTCAAGGGGTTATCCTCCAATAAAATGAAATGAAATGAATCTTTGGGTTGGCAGCGATTCGATACAATTCACAATTCATAGGTTTTCGATTCGATTCAAGAACGATTTTGCAAATTTATAACGATTCGATTCGATTATAACGATTAGATTCTGCATTCTTTGTGCATTCACAGGATTATTTAAATGCTTCTCCTAAATTCTTTAAATGTTTAGTCAGGGTGCAAATTACACCAGCCTTTATGGCCATAGGTTAGAAAAAAGAAACTTTTTTCCATTGTTAGATGCTAGTTTAATGATGCTATTTCATGACATTGCATACGTAAAAATGTATGTAAGCCAAGATTTAAAAAAGAGCTTAAAAAGTATTATGTATAAGCTAACATTTTGTCACACTAGGGGCATAGCCATTATTTCAGAAGTGTCAAATACAATCATTTTATGTATGTAGCCTATGTATTATCGTAATTAATATTATTTTTTTATTTTTTTAACAAGGAAATCAAATAAACTGCTAGACAATAATCAATCATTTGTAATTGATTTTCTTTTCCCTAATGGCAATTTTATGATTGTTTTATATACTACATTCAATTAGCTATTATATAAAAAAATAATATTTAATTTTAAATATATCATACTTATACAATAGATATTGGAGTACAAATAATAAGAAAATAACTTTTCAGTCTTGTTTTCATTTCATTCATTGTGCTACTTGGTTTTTCTTTGTAATTATTTATAAAATTTACTCGCTTTTTTGAGTAAAAAAAAGTTGATATGGGATTTACTAAAATACATTTTCAAAATTGCTGGTAAATTTCACAAATAATTAAAAAGAAAAAACAAGTAAGGTAACATATTGAGTAAATGAAGAAATTTTACTGTAGAAACACTGAAATTGTATTTTTTAGGGCAGATTTTTTCCCAAATAGTGTGACCGCATTAAAGGTTAACAGATAAGTTTACACCAAATTCAAGAAATAACACTACACTGTAAAACATGTGAATTTAACGGTAAAAGACTGTTAAAATGCTACAGTAAAAACTGGTTAAATGATTAACGGTAGGTTACTCTACTATATATAGTGGAAAACTGCATTGGACATTACATGTAATTTTACGGTAGTGTACCGTTTTTGGAAGTGAAAAAGACGGTATAATTTACACTGAACTGCCTTTAACTATCATTTTGCATTATTGACACACTGTTTTCCTAATGAATGTTGTTCAGTTGCTTTGACGCAATGTATTTTGTTTAAAGCGCTATATAAATAAAGGTGACTTGACTGAATAATCAATGACATTCCCAGAATTCTCTGGGTTACATTTGAAATTTGATGTTTTTTTGTTGAAATAACAGTTTCTTCTTAGATTTTTCTTATCAATTAGGGCAGTAGAGTATTTAACATTTAACTGTAAATTTAAGTTTAAACTATAAAACCTAAAATTTCGCTACCATATTTTAACCGGTTAAATTCCGCCAACCACAGCTTACATTTTTCTTACCGTAAATTTAAGCTATTTTTTTTTCAGAGTAGAAAACACTGTTTAAAGACTGATATTGCTGGTGACCCAACTGTTTCTCTCTCTACTCTTTTGAAGAACAACTGCAATTTTTTTCATCTGTCTGAAAGTTATACTCTGAATCTTTCCTCCCACTACAAAGACATTGAGCTCAAAGGCAGAGTCTCTCATTAGCGTGGGCGGATGAAGATCCTGGCTGCCTTTGTTATAAGGAGAAAGTGCTGGAACAGCGTCTGTGAAGTCCATCACCGGAGGGAGCGTCGGTCAGTTTAGATTGTGTTCCTCATCAGGAGATGGGAAGAATTGTAGGACGGTGTGAATTATTTGCACTACAAAGTGAAAGTGAGGGATCATTTGTGACTCTTGAGGACAGACCACCCACAATCTTGAGACTGAGAACGCATGAACTGACCATCAGCATCAACAGTCGAAACCTACATTTAATTTCCCGGTATACTAGATAGTGTTTGTGACCAATGGGTGTTTCAGGTCTGTTTGAATGATCAAAGATGAGTTTGATGCTGTGACTGTGCTTGGGAACTGCAGTTAAAATGATGGCTGTTCATTGGCTTAGATGATGTTCAGATTCATATGTTGTGATTTCTCCAGTTTTTACAGACTGTCTGAACGTATTAGTCATATTGGTCTATTAAGAGATTAAAATGTTGATCTGTTTTGTAAGTATTTTAAAGTATTAATAAAAATTAGTGCTATCAAACAATTAATCGTGTTCCAAAATAAAAGTTTTTGTTTATATAATATTCATTTAGTGTGCGTACTGTGTATATTATGTATACACTGTATAAATACACACACATATTAATGTATATATTTGGAAAATATTTACATGTTTAGGTGCATATATTCATATAATTTCAATCTATTTAATATAACAACAATTTTTTCTTAAATAAATACATGCATGTGTGTATTTATATATAAGTATTAAATATACACATTGCACACACTTAGGTAGATAAAAACCTATTATTTTGAATGCCTTTTTTCGCGATTAATTGTTTGACAGCACTTATTAAAATATATTTTGTTGACAGGTGAAAAGTCTTTAGGTTTAATTTTAATTACATTTTACAGTTTAAATTGGCAGTTATTTAAGTGACCATGCTGAGAAATAAAGGCTATGGCTTTCATTTCAATAAGTTGCATCATGATGTCAAAACTTTTGTTTAGAGGTGATGCAATTTTGAGATCTGACTTCGTGCAAAACTTTTGGAGCTTAGTCTAAAAAACTCTAGAATCATCTGAGATTGGCAGATGCAACTTGGTTTGATATTTTGTATGTGATGCAAAGGAATTATTTAGTCTGACTTGTGTCTAAATACTTTATTGGGGGCCAATATAGGCTAGATGAGATCAGATCTGCACACTGAAAGCCAATGATTATTTCCTTGAATCTGCAATAAACTGCAGCGCTTTTGCTTAATGTGTGAATTGGATAAGATATATGCTTGCAAACGATGAGTTTGCACATGTGTGTTCCTCTGTATGGCGTGGACTGCTGTCACTGTGATTGATTTGGTGAATCCCGCTGGCTAGTGGCTGTGGTACATGAAAGGGCCTTCAGATGTTGAAGAGACTCTGGTTCGGCCTTCTGTGCTTCTCATCTTCCAACCTGGTCTTCATCGTTTTTATAAATACTCACGCAACAAGGTCTTTAGATTCTGGATGAGATTCTGATGCTTTTTTGTCATGTTGTTGTTGGCTATATAGTCAAGCCAAAGAAGGATTTTTATATTTGCATGAATTATTCCTTTAGACTATTCTAACTGAATACATTTCAATCGAAAAGTAAATAGTAGTGTATCTTCTACATTTTTCTTCTTTGTTAAACTGAAAGGAATAGTTCACCCAAAAATAAACATTCGCTGAAAACGTCTTCATCCTCAGGCCATCCACAGTGTAGATAAGTTTGTTTCTTCATCAGGTTTGGAGAAATGCAGCATTGCATCAGTGTCTCATCAATGGATGCTCTGCAGTGAATGGGTGCCGTCAGAATGAGAGTCTAAACAGCTGATAAAAACATCACAATAATAATCCACAGCACTCTTACTGTAGGAAACAAATCCGTAAATAATCCATGATAACACTTCCTTCTGTGAAAAAGTTTCATATCGAAATCCACCAACACATTAATTTACAGTTGTTTTCTCTCGTAAACGGTGCTTGATCTGTGCAGATTTCTCTCCTGATTCAGACCAGATGACTCTATGGCTTGAAAAAGCGTTATTATGAATTAAGGTCTGTCTTGAAGTAGGAAAGGCTCCAAGTAAAATTTACCTCATCATACTCTTATTACAAGATGCTTTTAATGTCTTTGCGCATCTTCTTGGTCTGCTCTTGGATTTCAGATTGTTCCTGAGCTCATTTGAAGAAGTCAGATGTTGAGTTTTACGATGTGTTTCAGAAAATATGAATGCATCTGTGAATGCAGATAATATGAAATCTTTGAAAATAGAAATTTAGTGCTTATATCAAAGTTTACACACACACACACACACACACACACACACACACACAATAGTAGTCAACATCTGAACTGTGGATCAAAAAAAGTTCTTCAAAGTTGTCTTAAGACAAGAAAGCATTTAGGTTGTTATAGGACAATTTTCGTGGTGCACAATTAAATCAGTTTCCCTTTTAAAGTCAATATGAAACAATATTCACAACCAATTTTATGTCTGTAAGGAAGTATTTCTGAGTGGAACAGGATATTAAAAATAAAATGAATGGTGTGAATTGTGATTTCATGTCGACTTCAAGGCAAAAACATAATAACAGATGGTGCTCCACTCTCCCATGGTCACCTCTTGCCAGCGTCTTATCTGTCTGTGCCTCAGGCTCCACTAATAACACGACTGTCATGTGAAATAGCTGGAGGGAAGAAAGAAGGGCGAGAGAAATAGAGGGATAATGAGAGGAATCTCAGAGGAATCAGACATAAGAGCTCATCTCCAGGTTCCTCCCCCAGGATGATAGAAGACTTTGTGTACAGAATCGTTATATCTGAATCCATTGTGGAAATTATGGATGCAATAAAAAGAAACCTTGTATCCATAACTGTAATTATATCCTTGGACATAATTGTATCCTTGTTTCTTCTAAGCCTCACAGTTTAAATATTTATTTGGCTATATTTTGTGAGTTTAGATCAGTGGTTTTTTTTTTGTATCAATGAGATATTATTATAGTTTTTTTTTATATTTGATTTTTAGTTTTTAGTTTTGTATTTCCCATTAAGTAATTTGGGGGGGGGGGGGGCATTTTTGTAATTTCTGGTATTTTCTAATATATATTTATAGTTTTAATTTCAGTTTGAGTTATTTTAACACAAAGTTAAACTAAATAAAAATTAGATATGCTTCATATATCTATCTATCTATCTATCTATCTATCTATCTATCTATCTATCTATCTATCTATCTATCTATCTATCTATCTATCTATCTATCTATCTATCTATCTATATATATATATATATATATATATATATATATATTAGTTGATGTTTATTTTAAGTTATAAGTTCTGAAAATGTTTTTTTTTTATGGTTTAAAAAAAAGTTTTTGTTTAGTTAACTATATTAACCCTGGTTTAAATACCTAAATTATTATTTTTTTATGCACGGATGAATATGGTAAACATTTTCTTCTGAAATTTCTACAGCACGAACGAAGATTGAATGCATTGAATTTGTCTCTGCAAGGACAAAAAAGTTCCTTATGCAGATTACGCTCATTTTGGGTTAAAATGTCATTAATACAAAAATGTAAACAACCAATTTTTTAGAGTGATCTTTCTTTGAAGAGCATGAGTTTAGCTGAGAGGGCAGTGACGTCCCATCACTACATGTGCTCTGTGTGAATGCACCGGAAGGTTTTTGGAGCGTGTTGTTTCCAGGCGTGTTCCTGATAGTAGCAGGTTGAGGATTATGTAAACTGCGAGAAGACGGAGCATGTGTCATGCTGTAATGCATGCGGTTTGACCATCACTGAAAACACGAGTTTTGTGTTTGCAACTTTGCATATATAAATAAGTGAAACATATTAAATGTTGAATCGAAGTATGTGTGTATCAAGATTATTATAGCTACTTTAATGAAACCATAAACATTTTTGTTAATAAAATAAAATAATAAAAACTAATGTTAACTGAAATAACATAAAAACTTTTTTTTCTCTCACTTTTTTACTAAAAAAACTGAAAAAAAAAACGGAAATTAAAATGAATATAACTATATATATATATATATATTGATAAAAACTACAAAATTACTAAAACATTGAACATTGAAAAATGAATATTAATAAAATCTATACAGTATCCTTACAATGTCAAATATCCATATTACCATATTATTAGTTTCTATATTATCACCATCTGGTACGCTGCTGCCCCTGCCAAGGACAAAGGCCAAATACAAACTTGTCATCTGCTCTGCTAAGAAGATAATCGGATGCAACCTTCCATCTTTTCAGGATCTGTACACTTCCAGGACCCTGAAGCGGGCGGTTAAGATTGTGGCTGGCAATTCTCACCCTGGACACAAACTTTTTAAAGCACTCCCATCTGGTAAAAAGACTGCGGTTCATCAGGTCCAAAACCTCACGCCACAAAAACAGTTTTTTTCCATCCGCAATTGTCCTTATAAACAATACCTAGGCTAGTTGAGCTCCCAGGGCTTCTTACTCACGCCAGTGGACTTTACACTTGGCTTAAAAAAAAAAACGACAAAAAAACCACCATACACACACATGTTGTTTCACATGTGTTACATTTACACACACAACTCTGGCTGTTATATTCTTCTTAAGCTTTGCACTGACTCCTCTCTGCACATTTTGCACAATGTTCAGGAATGTTCAATTTAAGTTAGTGTTCATGTTTATTTTGTATTTTATATTTTTATCTTCCTGATTTTTTGTCTCCGCTCTTATTTTATAGATTTTACTTGTCTTATTTTAAAATTGCTTATCTCATTGTTCTATTATTTACATACAGTACTTGGCAATAAACGTGATTCTCATTCTGATTGTATCATGCAATCAACGTTCTGCGGTGAGTTTAGCTCCACCCTTTTGGTACCATTTGCTATTCTATGTTCCATAACCGAAGGGTACCAAAAAAGTGGTACAGTTCGCTATTTTGACTTCTGACAGAGTAAATGGAAATAATTGCTTACCGTACCTTACCGTACCATACTGCTCAGTGTTGAGACAAGCCAGTAAGTTACTATGCATTGGTAGGGTTTAATGGGTGAATTATTATTATTATTATTTTTTTTTTTTAGCATGTTGCTAGACATTTGTTAGGGTTAGGGAGGATCATTCAAAATAAAATAAAACAAAGATAAATAAATAAAAACATTTTTAATGTTAACACATTAATGTGGTTATACAAATGGTAATCAATCCATCAAAAATCTGGGTACAACACTTTACTATAATAAAATGGTTAATTTTCATAAGGGATATTCCTATGCATTTGTTAGAGTAGCCTGAGTAGTTTTAAAATATAGATAGTCTGTTATGGTTTGCTTGCAATTTTACCATGAAGTGGTATGTTTAACATGTTGCTAACGAGTTTCTTACATGTTTTAACATGGTTGCTGCTAGCATGATTTGGCACATTGCTAGCATGTTGTGACGTGTTTCTAACATTATTTAGCACATTACAACATGCTAGTAACCTGCTAATTATGCTAATGACATGCTAGTATCATGCTAGCGACATGCTAGTAACTTGGTAATCATGCTAACAACATGCTAGTCACTTGCTAATCATGCTAGGAACATGCTAGTCACTTGCTAATCATGCTAGCGACATGCTAGTCACTTGTTAATCATGTTAGTAACATGCTAGTAACATGCTTATCATGCTAAAAACATGCTAGCGACATGCTAGTTACTTGTTGATCATGCTAGGAATATGCTAGTAAAATGCTAATCATGCTAGCGACATGCTAGTCACTTGCTAATTATGCTAATGACATGCTAGTATTATGCTAGCGACATGCTAGTAACTTGGTAATCATGCTATCAACACGCTAGTCACTTGCTAATCATGCTAGGAACATGCTAGTCACTTGCTAATCATGCTAACGACATGCTAGTCACTTGCTAATCATGTTAGGAAAATGCTAGTAACATGCTAATTATGCTAGAAACATGCTATCAACATGCTAATCACTTGCTAATCATGCTAGCGACATGCTAGTCACTTGTTAATCATGCTAGTAACATGCTAGTAACATGCTAATCATGCTTGCAACTTGCTAGTAACCTGCTAATTATGTTAATGACATGCTAGTATCATGCTAGCGACATGCTAGTAACTTGGTTATCATGCTAGCGACATGCTAGTCACTTGCTAATCATGCTAGCAACATGCTAGTCACTTGTTAATCATGCTAGGAAAATGCTAGTAACATGCTAATCATGCTAGAAACATTCTAGTGACATGCTTGTAAGTTGTCATCAAAGTTAAAACTTTTTAAACTTTTCAAACTTTTTCAAACTCTCTGGTCAGGCAACAACTTCTTAAAACTTTCAGGCTAGGCTTTCTCAAGCCAACCTAAAGTTTGTCTTAACAAACTTTTTTGTCTAGTTAGTTTATATAGTATTTAAATAGTACATTTCATTGTTGCATTTCATTTTAGGTAATATTTTTCACTTGTTTTCCAGTAAAATAAAACTGTGTATATATATATATATATATATATGTGTGTGTGTGTGTGTATGTGTATGTGTATGTAAAACAAGATATACAGACACAAACTTACTAACATTTTTACAAAAATGGACAAATGGACAATATAAAAATAAAAGCTAGCTCAAAAGTACTATTACCTTTGTATTACAATATAACTTATATAAGTAACATATTACTATATAAGCTCTATTACTATTACTTCAAAAGTACTAATTGTTTGTTGTGCATTTTTTCGACAGTATCTGTCTTGCTTTCCAGTAAAAAAAGGCCTGCATAAAGATAAAAAGATTATATGCATAGTACACATACACAGGTATATTGAAGATTTTTCAATATATCCGAAATCAAATTAATTTTATTATCTCACAAAGAGTTTTTTTTTTTTTTTAAGCACAGATCCAACCAAATTTAATGTGCTTTGTGCTTGTCTTCGCAGTGTTTGGACAAATCATGAACAATAACACCAGAAGCATGTATAATAGTCCATTTGAATTTGATGTTTACTCTAAAGTTTGTATCATTGGGTTTTATTAGCTCTCGTTTCTCTCTCTTGTACCTCAGATGACATGAGAGAGTTGAAGTGATTCTGGCATGAATCCACCGAACGCAGGGCGCGATGGAGGGCGTGTGGCGCAGCCGTCCCACTGAGCTCAAAATGGTCCCAGATGGGCTGTGACAGGTTTGACGGGTGGCTGCAGATCTCCGCTGTCAGGGTTTCCAGGGGGAGGATTATTTTGGGCTTCTGGTGAGACTGTGTCCACGGGGCACCATTTTGCACATTTCTGAGTTGCTGGTGTGGCAACAAAAATAAAAGGCAGCTAATTGGATTCTATCAGAGCCACACAAAGCCCAGAGTAAAGCAGCACTGGAAGCACACCCGACGGCTTCATGTTAATCTTCTGAGCTCAAGGATTTATCAATAATTATTCATCAGCGGAAACATTCAAGCATGAACAGCAGCAGCAGAAAAGCTGCTGGATGACTGAATGAAAACTGCATAGAGCTGTTGCAAAGACAATTAGGTATTCGGTTATAAATATACTTTTGTCTTGATATCACAAAACATAGTAGCCTTAGAAATACAGTAGCTTTCAAAAATGTTTGGCTATTAAAAATCCAGCTAGTGTCAAGTAATAATTTCATCCCAAAAACTAAGTGAAAAAATGATATATATATTTTTTAGATATAATTTTTTTCTTAACGGGCCATTTGGATTTTTTTGCATAGTAACATTATTTCCAATAACATTTTTCATGAACTTAAAAATAAACTTAAAATTAAACTTAAAAATAATTTTTTATCAAATCATAAAATAAAATATAAATGTTACACATAAAGCTTTAAAAACTTAAACATAAAGAATATATATATGTATATGTTAATATATGTTAATTGAAATAAAACTTAAATAAAATATAAAATTAGAGGAAAAACTTTATAAACTTAACAGAAAGAGAGAGAGAAATCCTGCCTTAAAATATTTTAATAATATCTGAAAACAAAATATTAATAAAAAAATAACAAACGCACACACCAGTTTCACTAAAACGTACACTAAAATGAAAAATAAAACAGACAAGAGTAATAAATACTATAATAGTATATAAATAATACTAAAATAACATTGCATAACAATTGTATTTAAATGGTAACGCATGCAGTTACACATTATGATATTGTAAAGCCTTTGTTGATAAATACAAATACAGCAATTCATTTTAAAATACCTGTATTACAGTACATTACTATCGAGAATAATAGAAATTCCAAAAAAACTGCAAAGTAGATTTCATATATTTATTCTTCATTTATTTTTAACATTTTATTTTATGTAATCAGGGACAATGCACATTAGTAGTACATACAATATGTGAAATGTGCCAGATTTAGCTAACAACACTGGCTAATTTTCATCCGTAGTCTATTTTAATAACAGAAATTAATAAGCCAAATTAAGAACAAGGAGAAAATAAACTAAGAATATTTAAACAAAAATATTTTCTTTCCGCTCTACTTGGGGTCTGTTCCACTCATGTGTTCCTCTAAAAGCAAAAGCTAATTGACCAAAGGTAGCTGTTCTTAATGGCACATTACATGGACAATACACCGTTCTGTTATCTGATCAATGTAATCCTTAAAACCATTTACGATCTTAAAAATAAGTACCAAATCTGCAAATTGAATCAAATGTTCCCAACTTAAAATAGAAAACTTAATAAATATGCTACAATGGTGAAAGCATTTTTCTGTTTTCGCCTGTCTGCGGTCTTGGGTGATGGGATGGGGGTCTTATGATATTAGACTTCATAGCCTATAATAAAAGATGATGAATTTCAAACCTTAACTAAACACATTTTTATTCAAAGATCAACCGTCTGTCATTACTCTTTAGTCTGCCACAAGAAACAACAACAACATTAAAATCATGAACTCAAATGTCATTGTAAAAAAAAACAATGACTTTTGTAACAGTGTGTAAATCAGAACTTTCTGTAATGCTAACGCTAATGAGCTTAAACTTATTTTTTGTACACAGTGCCGCGAACTGTCAATCACTCCTGTACGCGTGCATCACTGTCCTCCTTGGAGTTGCAGCAACTTGCGCTCTCTTCATCAAGCTTTAAAACAAAATGGGCCGAGCCGAGTGTGCGCGTTTCACATACCCTCTCCGGCCACGATGAGTTGTTACTGACAGCGGCAAAAGCGACTCATGCGCTTTTCACTTGTAAAACTCAAGGGAATATGGGTAATTTAGTCTTTGCTCTCGGTGGGACGAATTAGGAAGCTTGCATTGTGAAGGGTGCTCTGAAAAGTGGCAGCGCAGGCAAAGGATAAAAACCTCTATTAAAACAGATGTCCAAATGAGCGTACCGGTACGCTAAAAGCACGTTCTGGGTGCACGGAGAGGTGGCGGTACGCTCAAGAGCTATATTTGGAAGTGGCGGTACTGAGTACCGGTGCGTACCGGCCCACTTAAAGCACTGATTAACACACACAACTCCGGCTGCTACTGTATATTCTCATATTCTCACATCCCAGACTGTAAGCTTTGCACTGGCTCATCGCTGCACATTTTGCACAATGTTCAGGAATGTTCAATTTAAGTTTAACATTTGCACTCCTCTACTTTACATATTCTGTAATGTTTGTTTTGAATTTTATATTTTTATCTTCCTGATTTTTTCTCTCTCTCCTCTTATTTTATAGCTTTTACTTATCTTATTTTAAAATAGCATATCTCATTGTTCTAATATTTATTCTTGTTTTTGTTTTGTCTGTGTCAAGCACCAATTTACCAAGACAAATTCCTCATACATGTATACATTCAGTACTTGGCAATAAACGTGATTCTCATTCTGATTTTGATTGTATCACGCAAAAGTGACGATTCTGGTCAACCAATCAACATTCTGCGGGGAGTTTAGCTCCACCCATTCGGTACCCTTTGCTATACCATGTACCATAACGGAAGGGTACCAAAAAAGTGGTATGGTGCGGTTTGCTATTTTGGTACCATTCACAACTTCTGACAGTGAAAATGGAAATAATTGTGTACTGTACTGTACCGAACCATACCACCCGTAAATGTGTTACTATGCATTGGTAGGGTTTTATAGGGTGATTATTATTTTTTTTTTGCATGTTGCTATACATTTGTTAGGGTTAAGGGGATCATTCAAAATAAAATAAAACAAAAATAAACAAATAAAAACATTTTTTAAATAGTTAACACAAAATAACCATGGTTTTGCTACACTAACCATACTTTAATTGTGGTATTTGTACTAAAACTGTGGCTATACAAATGGTAATGAGTCCACCAAAAACATGGGTACCACACTTTACTATAATAAAATTATGGTTAATTTTATAAGGCAGTTGTTAGAGTGTCCTGAGTAGTTTTAGAAGATAGATATTCTGTTATGGTTTGCTTTCAATTGTACCATGAAGTGGTATGTTTAACTTGTTGCTAACGTGTTTCTTACATGTTTTAACATGGTTGCTGCTAGAAGGATATGGTACATTGCTAGCATGTTTTAACATGTCGATAGTATGATTTGACATTTTTACAATAGCATGTTTCTAACATGTTTTTAACTTGCTGTTAGCAGGATTTGGCACATTGCTAGCATATTTTAACCTGTTTCATTGCTAGCATGTTTTAACATGCTTTAACATGTTTAATTGATAGCATGTTTTAATGTGTTTCTAACACGATTTGGCACATCACTAGCATGTTTTAACATGTTTCATTGCTAGCATGTTTATACATGTTGGTAGCATGATTTGACACATTGCCAGCATGATAGCATGTCAGATTTCTCAAGACAACATAAATAGCACAGTAAGTTGATACCCCACTGCTAAATGTGGGTGTGAGCGGTAGCGGGGGGTTTCCAAACCAGCTTCAAAGCTCAAATCGATTTCGATCATCTATCATTCCCCCTGTGTGCAATGGCAGTGAACAGCAGGCCCAATTTACTCCAAGAACAATTAGACCACAGTCTCAGGAAATCTCCAACACATGCTGCAGCGGAGACAGACTGTAAACACTCACCGCACTACTAGAGACTTTAAGAAGGGATCATGTGCTAATATAATGAAGCTTAAAGATGTCACTTCTTATTCAGATTTACTTGCCCGCTGTGAATAGAGAGCTGGAGCACACTTGAAGGATTTAATGTTATGTTGTGCAGGTCTCTCTGGAGGGGCCATGTCAGGATCAAAGATCTTCTGGAGGGCATGCTTTTCTGGAAATCATTTATCTTCTTGAAGACAGTAACGAAATTTGTGTTGAAACTACTGACACACTTCAAACATAACTTGATTTGCATGTCCTGAGGGAAACAGCCATACATGGCAGCAGAAGAGCAGTCTTAAAGATTTAAGCAAGCTTAGGCTTTGTGTCCTACACAAATGTGACACAAAATCTGAGTCTATAGGTGCTTATGTGCTGAAGCTATGTTACATCTGAGAACCCTGCAAATCACTGATTTTAAAACAATGCTGCATCATAAATAAGTAGGTTTGTGGAGTGGCACTTTGCATTTTGACCAAAAGTTGTAGCCATCCATTGGTTCCTCACAACACCCTGGTATTCTAAAAACCTCCCAGGCCACTCTAGGTACTGCTAAACAATTTGCATAAAACCACCCAGAACCCCAAGCCAATCGCTTTGCAACACGTTAAAATCACTCAGATCACCCTATCAGCTCCATTGAAACATGCATATAACCACCCAGGACAGCATAGCAACTGCATGGCAACATGTTAAAACCATCCTGAACACCCTGGCAACTGCATAGCGACATGTTTACAAACAACCCAGGACACCATAGCAATATGTTAAAAACCACCCTGAACACCCTAGCAACTACAAAGCTACATGTTTTTAAAAAACACCTTAAACACCATAGCAACATGTTAAAAACCACCCTGAACACCCTAGCAACTACAAAGCTACATGTTTTTAAAAAACACCTTAAACACCATAGCAACATGTTAAAAACCACCCTGAACACCCTAGCAACTACAAAGCTACATGTTTTTAAAAAACACCTTAAACACCATAGCAACATGTTAAAAACCACCCTGAACACCATAGCAACATGTTAAAAACCACCATGAACACCATAGCAACGTGTTAAAAACCACCCTGAAGACCATAGCAACTACACAGCTAGATGTTTTTAACATACACCCTAAACACCATAGCAACATGTTAAAAACCACCCTAAACACTATAGCAACATGTTAAAAACCCCCCTGAACACCATAGCAACTACACAGCTACATGTTTTTAAAATACACCCTAAACACCATAGCAACGTGTTAAAAACCACCATGAAAACCATAGCAATTTGCTAAAGACCACCCTGAACACAACAGCAACTACAGAGCTACATGTTTTTAAAGTACACCCTAAACACCATAGCAACATGTTAAAAACCACCATGAAAACCATAGCAATTTGCTAAAAACCACCCTGAACACAACAGCAACTACAGAGCTACATGTTTTTAAAGTACACCCTAAACACCATAGCAACATGTTAAAAACCACCCTGAACACCATAGCAACTACACAGCTACATGTTTTTAAAATACACCCTAAACACCATAGCAACATGTTAAAAACCACCATGAACACCATAGCAACATGTTAAAAACCACCATGAACACCATAGCAACTTGCTAAAAACCACCCTGAACACCATAGCAACTACACTGCTACATGTTTTTAAAGTAAACCCTAAACACCATAGCAACATGTTAAAAACCACCATGAACACCATAGCAACTTGCTAAAAACCACCCTGAACACCATAGCAACTACACTGCTATATGTTTTTAAAGTAAACCCTAAACACCATAGCAACATGTTAAAAACCACCATGAACACCATAGCAACTACACAGCTACATGTTTTTAAAATACACCCTAAACACCATAGCAACATGTTAAAAACCACCATGAACACAATAGCAACATGTTAAAAACCACCATGAACACCATAGCAACATGTTAAAAACCACCATGAACACCATAGCAACATGTTCAAAACCACCATGAACACCATAGCAACATGTTCAAAACCACCATGAACACCATAGCAACTACACAGCTATATGTTTTTTAAAAAACACCCTAAACACCATAGCAACATGTTAAAAACCACCATGAACACCCTAGCAACTACAAAGCTACATGTTTTTAAAAAACACCCTAAACACCATAGCAACATGTTAAAAACCACCCTGAACACCATAGCAACATGTTAAAAACCACCATGAACACCATAGCAACATGTTAAAAACCACCCTGAAGACTATAGCAACTACACAGCTACATGTTTTTAAAATACAACCTAAACACCATAGCAACATGTTAAAAACCACCATGAACCCCATAGCAACATGTTAAAAATCACCATGAACACCATAACAACTACACAGCTATATGTTTTTAAAATACACCCTAAACACCATAGCAACATGTTAAAAACCACCCTAAATACTATAGCAAAATGTTAAAAACCACCCTGAACACCAAAGCAACTACACAGCTACATGTTTTTAAAATACACCCTAAACACCATAGCAACATGTTAAAAACCATCCTGAACACCATAGCAACTACACAGCTACATGTTTTTAAAATACACCCTAAACACCATAGCAACATGTTAAAAACCACCATGAAAACCATAGCAATTTCATAAAAACCACCCTGAACACAACAGCAACTACAGAGCTACATGTTTTTAAAGTACACCCTAAACACCATAGCAACATGTTAAAAACCACCATGAAAACCATAGCAATTTGCTAAAAACCACCCTGAACACAACAGCAACTACAGAGCTACATGTTTTTAAAGTACACCCTAAACACCATAGCAACATGTTAAAAACCACCATGAAAACCATAGCAATTTGCTAAAAACCACTCTGAACACAACAGCAACTACAGAGCTACATGTTTTTAAAGTACACCCTAAACACCATAGCAACATGTTAAAAACCACCATGAACACCATCACAACATGTTAAAAACCACCATGAACACCATAGCAACTTGCTAAAAACCACCCTGAACACCATAGCAACTACACTGCTACATGTTTTTAAAGTAAACCCTAAACACCATAGCAACATGTTAAAAACCACCCTGAACACCATAGCAACTACACTGCTACATGTTTTTAAAGTAAACCCTAAACACCATAGCAACATGTTAAAAACCACCACGAACACCATAGCAACTACACAGCTACATGTTTTTAAAATACACCCTAAACACCATAGCAACATGTTAAAAACCACCATGAACACCATAGCAACATGTTCAAAACCACCATGAACACCATAGCAACATGTTCAAAACCACCATGAACACCATAGCAACATGTTCAAAACCAGCATGAACACCATAGCAACTACACAGCTATATGTTTTTTAAAAAAACACCCTAAACACCATAGCAACATGTTAAAAACCACCCTAAACACTATAGCAACATGTTAAAAACCAACCTGAACACCATAGCAACTACACAGCTACATGTTTTTAAAATACACCCTAAACACCATAGCAACATGTTAAAAACCACCATGAAAACCATAGCTTTTTTATAAAAACCACCCCGAACACAACAGCAACTACAGAGCTACATGTTTTTAAAGTACACCCTAAACACCATAGCAACATGTTAAAAACCACCATGAAAACCATAGCAATTTGCTAAAAACCACCCTGAACACAACAGCAACTACAGAGCTACATGTTTTTAAAGTACACCCTAAACACCATAGCAACATGTTAAAAACCACCATGAACACCATAGCAACTTGCTAAAAACCACCCTTAACACCATAGCAACTACACTGCTACATGTTTTTAAAGTAAACCCTAAACACCATAGCAACATGTTAAAAACCACCATGAACACCATAGCAACTACACAGCTACATGTTTTTAAAATACACCCTAAACACCATAGCAACATGTTAAAAACCACCATGAACACAATAGCAACATGTTAAAAACCACCATGAACACCATAGCAACATGTTCAAAACCACCATGAACACCATAGCAACATGTTCAAAATCACCATGAACACCATAGCAACTACACAGCTATATGTTTTTAAAAAAACACCCTAAACACCATAGCAACATGTTAAAAACCACCATGAACACCCTAGCAACTACAAAGCTACATGTTTTTAAAAAAACACCTAAACACCATAGCAACATGTTAAAAACCACCATGAACACCATAGCAACTACACAGCTACATGTTTTTAAAATACACCCTAAACACCATAGCAAGCAACATGTTACAAACCACCATGAACACCATAGCAACATGTTAAAAACCACCATGAACACCATGGCAACATATTAAAAACCACCATGAACACCATAGCAACTACACAGCTACATGTTTAAAAAACACCCTAAACACCGTAGCAATATGCTAAAAACACCCTAAACACCATAGCAACATGTTTAAAACCACCAAGAACACCATAGCAACTTGTTAAAAACCACCATGAACACCATAGCAACATGTTAAAAACCACCAAGAACACCATAGCAACTACACAGCTGCATGTTTTTAAAAAACACCCTAAACACCATAGCAACATGTTAAAAACCACAATGAACACCATAGCAACATGTTAAAAACCACCCTGAACACCATAGCAACTACATAGCTACATGTTTTTAAAAAACACCCTAAACACCATAGCAACATGTTAAAAACCACCGTGAACACCATAGCAACATGTTAAAAACCACCATGAACACCATAGCCCACCCACCCAAATCACCCTAGCAACTGCATAGCAACGTGCCAAAAACCACCCAGGACAGCATAACGACTGTTTTGGCAACCACCCACTATACCCTGATATTGTGTCAGTAACTTTGTTGTTAACAAAAGAGAAGAATTTCAAAAGAAAAGTTTCCCTGCAGTGTTCTGTCAAAATGAAAGCCCTTTGGTTTAAAACAAAAACAAAACATAAATATTAATTTTTTTTTATATTTTATTAGTTATATAGTTATATAATATTAGTTATTATAAAAAGTTTAAATTAAGATTATGAAATATTTATTTATAAAAAAATATTTAGTATTATTTTTAAATAATATAGGGATTTATTTAATTGTAATAAGTTGTTTAAATAAAAATATTAATAGTTGTAAAAAGAATTAAATGAGATGTTTTCCCAATTAGTTTTGCCTGTTTTCCTTGAAATAATACACATTTTAGTAAGTATTGCGCATGCGAGCACCGCCCTAGATGTGTTATGTGGTTTTAATGTTGAACTAATTATCATTGACTCTGCGTGTATTTAGATGAATTAATCCAAATCAAAAACCCAAAACCATCATTAACTAATAATATTATCCCACAACATATCATCAAAATCATATCATTGACATGATAATGACTCTTTACAGACTGGAACTGTTTCCTCATCAGTGTGTGTTGGTTGTTCTGCCCACACAGAAACAAGCATTAGAGCTTCAGCCAGAGCTCAACTAATTACTCTTCAGATACAATTACTTGTTTCTCATTTCCCCTCTGGTCAACTTGTTGGATTTTCTATTATGTTTTCCCATAATAGCATTTCTCTTGCCCGTCTGCACATTCATATTCTTGTTTTTATAGGTTTTTGTGTCCTGTATATATAATAAGCATAAAGGAATTATTGTGAGATGATAACATCTAGAAGCATATGTCTGAGGATGCAGGGAAACGCTGAAGATTTCCCTGTCAAATCATTGTAAATTGAACAAAATTTTTACTTAAACATTGTGGAATAATGCCTCTTTTATGTACAGTCTGAATTAGATTTATATCTAAATGCAATTATACCTGTAGCCAGGGACTAAAATAACAAATGCAAGTTAAAGTGTTTCTCGCCAGTTGGCTGGTAACTATTTTTTTTATTTTTATGTTTTGTTAATTAAACATCTTCTGAAGTTTGTAATGAAAATGTATTAAAAGCCTGCTGTCAACAAAAGAGAAGTATTAAAAAAAGTCCCAATATTTAACAGTATATATATATATATATATATATATATATATATAAACAGAAAAAAAATCAGCTATACATAGTAGAATGGTAATAATAATAACAATAATGATAACTATTATTGTATGAAATAAAATTATCATTATCAATTTACAGTTTCTCCAAAGAAGTAATGCACAGTGTCATGATACGTTTTCTGAAATTATTTGCTTTGGGGTGTCATTGTCAGTTTTATGTCCTGTCTGTAGCCATTCATTGGATATTGCACATTTTACATGCAGAAAAAGCATTTATTGGACAATTTATAGCACATTGCAAGGAGCAAGCATCCAAAATAAATCACTTGAATGTGACATACTCATAGTTACAACTTCAGAAGGAAGTAGGATTTTCTGACAAGCACTTAAATGCAGCATATAGATGAGTTTCATCTGTGTAAACACAGGAGAGTTATTGCATATCGTTGTGTGTCATTCATCATCTGTTCACGCTCATGAGCTTATAAAGCTGCATGACACAGATGAAAGATATTACAAGGTACTGTATTCCAGCCGAGCGTTAATTCCACTGTGAAATGAGAAATAAGAAGAGGGCTGAAGATTGAGCCATTCGTCTTTATATTATTGGATAGCTGCATGTGCATTTATTGTTTCCACAGCAACAAAATGAGTTTCATATAGGAAGCAGGCACAGAAAATATATTAGCAATGTTATTGCTTATGTAAAGCAATTTACAGTACACTAATGGTAGGAATAATGTTTCCCCGGAGCATCATGTGTTGTCCTGATCAGGACTGTGATCAGTAAGAGCTGCTGTAGAGCTGTGCATTGAGAAACTCACACACTGATGAAATATGAACCATGAACACCCTGGAACTTGTTGTTGGTTCGGGTAAAAACATCTGCCAAATGATTAAATGTGATCACATTAGAAGAACAGTTCCAAAATATATATTTTTACGGGACCTGTGATACTTTTTTTTTTTAGAATTCTTTGATAAATAAAAAGTTTAAAAGAACAGTGTTTATTCAAAATAGTAATTTTGTGTTACAATATAGGCTACTATTCAAACGTTTGGGGTCAGTAATTTTTTACTTGTTTGTTTGTTTCTTTCTTTCTTTCATTCGTTCTTTCTTTCTTGCGTCACAGAAATAAATTACATTTTAATTTAAATTATAAATTATATATAGATAAGAATTATAAATATTAGAAACTGCAATAATATTTAGTATTTTTAACATAGTATTTTTGTTCAAATAAATAGAGCCTTGATAAGTATAAGAGAGCATTGCATTAGCATAAGATGAACATTAAAACTTCTTACTTGCAAACACACACACACACAAATAAATTGTGTATAAATAATTTTATTTTATTATAAGTGTCATATAAACAATTTTAAGTAATTAGTTTTCTATTTGCACATTTTTCTGTGATTAATCTTATATTAACATAATATATTTACATCACATTTAAATATATTTAAATACTTTTTACATTTTTTTTACCTGTATGTGTGTTCCTTGGGAATTGAACCAATGCCCTTTTGCACTACTAATGCAATGCTCTACCACTGAGCCACAGGAACATATATTATCATAATTTTTACGTTACATAATCTCCAAGAAGCAACTTAAAAATGTAATATTTTAAATGCGTGTTTTATGGCATCTTTTCACTGATTTGCCTATTATCACTGATATCAATACTGCTACTGTTCTCAAGAAACATTTCTGATCATCAATGTTCAGACCGGGGACCTTCTTGCTGTGAGACAACAGTGCTAACCATGATGTTGATGTTGTTATATTGACTGTGTTTTAGTGAGTGTAATCAGGCCAGGTTTCCAGACACTTCCACATGTCCAGACGACAAACAAACACATAATGACCTGCTCTCCCTTCCGCCGCCAACAATATCCTGTGCTGTTTGAGCCAATGCTAACAGCTCGTTTGTTTTCTTTTGTTTTAACAGGAAACTCATCTCATCCTACGCAGAGGAAGGACAGAGACCTCTTTCCACAAACAAACACTCGCTTTAGCCGTCTAAAAACAGAAATGCTTCAATTCGAGCCGGCGATTCTGCAGGAAGGTAAATAAACATTATAGGAAACAACTTACTGATTGCCACAGGCTTTAATAATTATTATTAGTTATCATTGGATAGCTTCTCTCAAGTGACGACATTTGTTTATTCTGCTGCTGTAGGTCCAGAACATATTCTAAACTCGTAGAACTATTATTGACATGAGTCTGCTTAAAATGTTTTGATTGTGGAAAAACATCTTACATCAGTTGGTCATTATAAATGATAGAGAAACTGAAAATTAGCACAATGCACAAATATTGTGTGAGTGTGTGTGTGTGTCCATGGCCATAGACATGAATGAGGTCTTCATAGACTAAACACTTTAAAAGAGACAGACATGTAGATGTTTGTGAGAGATGGATTCTGTTTCGGAGGAATGAACTATCATATTGCACCATCACTATAGTTTAGGTGCGTATCATTTTATCAGCTTTATAAGTTTTAATTTCTTTAATAACAACTGCTATATAGATAACTTTGTCTAGTGCTTCTATGAATGTTGTTAGCATGACTTTGTTAAAAATAGAACTATTATAAGTCTAAAGAATGAAAAAGGTATAGAGTTCTTCTTCTTCGTGGCTTGTGTTTGCATATTTCATTTAAGTCTGTTCCCTACTTGTTCTATAGATCTCTGCACCACTGTTTTGATAGCATTGATAAAGTTTTTGACAGATAATATCATGATTTTTTATTTTATTTTTGTTACAGAATGTGGTATCCTTTCAGCAATAACATGTCCGTGGGCTCTTTTGATCACTGTTAGTTTAAGTACTGGTAATCATTGCATTGTTGCCAGATATTAAAACAAATAAAAACCAAATAAAAAATAGTTTCAAATAAAAAAATAGTTCAAATATTGTGTAAATAAGATCAGATAAAGATATCGTTAACCCTAAAATGCAACGTCCCACTTTATACACTTTCTAAAGTGTCAAATTAAGTAGAAAAGATAAGATCAAATGCGTATAATAACTGGATCTGGCGCCCTCACTCACAACACACTAAACAAACAAACACATCCAAATTAATTAATATATTTAATTAAATCTATATGCAATTTCAAGTGCTCACATCTCCTTCTCTGATGTTTCTCCCAGTAATATCATATGTCTCCTAGAGTTTAAGACATGATCTCAATTTTGTCTCAAACATAGAGAAGTTTTAGGAGAAGAATCTCAAACATAGTTATTTCCAAATAAAATATTTCCAAATGTATTTCTGATTGAGACATAGGTCTCAAAATTAGATTAGGTATAAATACTGTTTTTAACTTACTTGTGTAAAATGATTTATTTATAGAAATTATAATAATAATTAATAGAAAGTATAAATTACTTATAATGTAATTATCATTTTTAAAGCTGTAAAAATGTGTAATTTTCTTTTTACATGATTTTATATCATTTTTACATTATAAAATAAGTATATAAACAAATGTAATTTACAAATTATAAAGACAAAAATTTATAAAAATACTTTTTACATAGTTTTAAAAATGATAAAATTTGGATTTATATTTGCCCATTAAATTATAAAAGTGTAATAAACATAATTTTAAAACATTTGTTTTTAACAAAGAATAATCTTGGGAGAAACATCTGAGATATATTTAGAAAAATCAGCCGACATTGCATTTGAAATTATTGTAAGGAAAAAAATAAAAATAAATTGCAATAAAAAATGCATTGCAAAAAAATCATTGCAATAAGCTTACTGAAAAAGTGCATAAAAAACTGTTTCAATTAAAAAACTGATTTTGACTTCGTACTGTTTTGTTCATTTATAGTACTGCATTATTAGCTTGTCGTGGTGCGTTTAGCAGCTCATTCATCAACACGTTGATTTGATTGAAAGATACTGTAAATACTCATAGTACAGTGACTCTACTAAAGCCCATCATATCTGTTACCTCACTAAGAAGCTCATCTACTTTAGCACAGTGTGACGGGACGAAGCTGAAGCGCTCCGAGCTGCTGTGAAGTACAGTGCCACCCCAAACAGCAGAACACAATTAAATCTGGATTAATTACTTACAGACACGCTGACATTTGAGCGTTTGGAGGGAAGCCCAATATAAGTAATCATCTAGAGCTGTAGAGACGATGTGATGCTGAGACATGGCAAGATTGAACTAATCAGCTGCCTGGCAGGATTCAGAGCCGCGTGAAACACAAAACACTGCCAAATATGTTAGGTTACGAGTCTTCACGTAATCATGAAGGAACTGGACGGAGATTTGACCTCCTTCAACACCTTTCTGTTGATCTCAGGGAACATTACCCCCAAAGAATATCTCATTGGCTTTAATAAGTTCTTACTGTAATCGTGGACAGTGCTTTAACAGATACTTTGTGTAGCAGAACCAAATTGAGTAAAGGTCAAAAACATCAGTAAAATATTCTTTAGTTTTCAGCATGCTAAATGTAGTATTTAGTTAAAGAGGTTAATATGCAAAAAAGAGGCTAGTCACAATACTTGCATTTGCACAGAAATATTAGTCTTTGTGTAGAAGACTACGTACAGTATATATCTGTATATGTATATGTGTGTGTGATGTTTACCCTGTCAAGCTGGGAAACGGCTCATGTGATTGTGATGTTCTCAGGAGTTTTGTTCTTCTGTGATCAGAGCTGATTGCATCTGCCATTCACACTCATCACTCCGCTTCATTACTGATATCAGCTCATCTCCAGCAAACGGCGCAGGGTCTTTGTGTGTCGACTTCCAGTCATTACAGACCTACAGCGCCAATGAGCCGTATCACAAACCCACATCACGCTGCTATTGTTCCTGGAGAAATCTGCTTTCAGCGTCTCTCCGCTGCTGCCAAGACGTGCGTCAGAGCTTCAGCTCGTGTGTCTGTCAGGACGGAGAGTGTCAGATATCCACCAGATCCAAACGAGCGCCATACATCTTTGGATTCACCAGCAATCTTTGTCTGGTTTATTTGCGGGTACAGCAGAATCAACCTGACAGTGGTTTGTGACATGAATTGCTGTTGAAGACCACAATCACAGTGTTATATGTGCTGAAACCTCAGTCAGAGGAAGAACTACACAGCTCTCTAAAGGGTTAGTTCACTCCACTGATGTTATTGTGAATGACTTCTGGTTTCAAAACATAAGCATTTGACATTGACTTTAGAAGACTTGAAATACTGTATGTGACCCTGGACCAAAAAACCTTTCGTAAGGGTACTTTTATTATTATTGAGATTTCTACATCATCTGAGAGCTGCATAAATAAGCTTTTCATTGATGGTGTAAAAACAAATATTGAGAAAATCGCCTTTAAAGTTGTCCGAATGAATTCTTAGCAATGCATATTACTAATCAAAAATTAAGTTTTATATATTTACGGTAGGAAATCTACAAAATATCTTCATGGAATATGATCTTTACTTAATATCCTAATGATTTTTGGCATAAAAGAAAAATCTATAATTTTGACCCATACCGTGTATTTTACAAATAAACCCCAGAGACTTAAGACTGCTTTTGTGCTCCAGGGACACAAATGAGGTTTCCTACAGAAAACACCAGTATAATGGAAACAGAACGGCAGATTATACTATCATAAACCAGCATTTGGATGTCATGCAATAGATCGATCGTGAAACAGGATGATTCTGGAGACTTCTGGACATCATAAACCAAATCTGGACACCAAAGCCTTGACTTTAGCCATGGTTTAAACTCCTGCGGCTTCAAACCCACCCAGAAAAATGACCCCCATCAGAAGAGCCTCCAGCAGTAGGAGATCCCATCTGCCGCACTGGCAGAGACAGCACACGCTGATTAAACATCTCCATTAAGAGAGACTCTCAGAGATCCACCTCGTGTCTGCTTCTGCTGTGTGAAGCCCAGCCGGTCTGGCAGCCCGGATCTACCTTGAAACCATCCCAAAAAGCTCCAGAGAAGCAGCAGAGGCCATCAGCACAGCTAATGAAGACAAAACACACAGACGCTCTGGTTTAGCTTCAGCACACACATGCATACGACCACAACCTCCTGCCAAGAGAGAAGAAACACCCTCTAATATGAGCCCTGATGCAAATTACCCACAAAAAGGGACTCTTTTGACAGATTCTGGTCTGATTGGATTCATGCAATTTCTATGAACTGAGGCTTGTGAGTTTGATCACCTGAGCTTCTACAGTGAGCAACAACTAGGAGAATTTGCAGATCTAGATTGATTTTCCTCTGCATGCAAGCACATCAAAGAAAAATAAACTCTGTTTCACTCAGACTTTTTAATGTTGCACTTGCAGAACTGGCAGGAAACAATGCATCACGCATGCAGATGTTGATTATTGATTCACATGATCAGTGGAGCGAAGACGCGCTCTAATTGATCTGATCACGACAGAGCTTTCCTGTAATGCAGGTATTCATCGGGGTTGTGAATTGATGACTTATTCATTAAATCTTTAAATTCTAACTCATTAAATATGAAGAATGTCAAATGGGATAGGTTTAAAATAAACTCAATAAAAAGATGAAATATTGAAATTGAATTGAGTTTATTAAATAAATCAGAAAAGTCATAAAAATATACATATTTTAAAACAACAAATAAATAATTTTAAATAAAAAATAAATAATTTGAAAATTAAAACAAAGTAAAAGTGTTACAAAAAAGAAAACAATTAATTTTATTAATGTAATATTTCAATAATTTAATCAGAAAAACCCAATTAAAATAAATAAACATAAGACCTGCTAAAAAAAATAATATTTAAATTAAGGATTTTTTTATACTTGAAAGAAAAAGATACAAATTTAAATGAATATTTTTTAAATAAAACAACTACTAAATAAAGGTGAAGTATATTTTGACAGTCCAGCTGTCTCAGGGTTTTACAGCGTTTGTGAATTGATGGAAAGGCAAAAATCGATTAAATCAGACAAATATATATATATATATATATATATATATATATATACATATATATATATATATATATATATATATATATATATATATATATATATATATATATATATATATATATATATATATATATATATATATATATATATATATATATATATATATATATATATAAAAATTACAATTAAAAATAAACAAAACAAAACACTTACTAAAAATATAAAATATTTAATTAATGTATTTGATATTTTAACAATTAAATAAATAAATGTCATGCAGACATTAACCATCAGAGAACAGCAAACATGTGACTACGTTGTTATATTACAGAAATATTCAAATTAAATTTCTCAGGCAGACCTAAATTTCTTAGGTTAAAAAAAAAAGGAAAGGAAAAGTTTGAAAATCCCTGTAGTAATGCATCGAAAAGGTTTTAGAAAGAAGCTTCCTATTTGATGGACATTCTTTTCTCTTTTTTTCATTTTGAGATTCTTTGATGAACAGAAAGTTCAAAAGAACAACATTCCAATATTTTACAACACTATGCATGACACTGTAATATCTTTCTCAAACAATGTCCCCCAGACATTTAAAAGCTAGTGCATTTCAGCACAGAAAAGGCTAAATGGAGAGCAAACTGTTTTGAAAGCGACTACTGCTAAAATATGCAGATGCCATTCTTAATTCGACATGAAAGCGAGGTCATGAAAAATGAAAATACATCTTTCCATAAACTTGTCATGAAAACATGGCTGTATCTCTCTCTCTCATCCAGGTCAAATAAACATGTCCAGCCTGATTAAAGTCAGTACGTTACATCAGCGCTGCTTGTAATACAGTAAGCAGCTAGCAGTCTTGCGATTGAGGGAAAACACATGCTGTTCGAATCACAATCTAGCGAGAGCGGCTCTAGCTGCTGTCTGTATGAACACACGCCAACATGCATGGCATGCTTCCTACCCACAATCCTTTGTGGTGGAGTTGTGCACCACACCCGAACAGCTGCGGCTACCACAGGCTTTACAGAAGAAATATGTGATCCTTATTCTGAAACAATGTATATTTCAGTCAGAGAAGCAGCATCTGTTCTGCAGTCTATTTTTCCACTTATTTGATAGACATCTGTTGTTTTCTCGTCTTACTAAAGCAGACAGAGATGATTAAAGCAACAATTACCCAAAAATTAACATTATACACACCCTCAGGCCATGCACAATGAGTGTGTTTCTTCATCAGATTTGGAGAAATGTAGCATTGCATCAGTGTCTCATCAATGGATGCTCTGCAGTGAATGGGTGCCGTCAGAATGAGAGTCCAAACAGCTCATAAAAACATCACAACACTCATCAGTTCATCAGTTAATGTCTTGTGAAACCAAAGGCTGTGTGTTTGTTACGAACAAATCCGTCTGCTCTGGGAGTTTGTAAGGTTTTATAATGTGCGTTTTAATATAGCTTCTACAAATTCAAACTTGTGTTGTTGTGATTGGTTTAAGATGCAGCAAGAACTAATGACATCACTGATACAATGAGGCATTCTTTCCCAGTCATCTAAATTACAAAAAAGTGCCTTAATTTATTTGATTGTACCCTGTTTCTACTTGACAAGTAAAAAATTCACATACTGTTTTTTCTCTCCTTTTTGGAACTTACTTGCATGGAAAAGATTAGTTATTGTTAACTAAAACTGTTAAAAATAATTTTCACTCATTGAAATAAAGTGGAATCTACATATCAGATGAAAAACTTGTACTGCGAATGAATTAATTCAAATATTTAAAGTGAACTATTTAAACAATTTAAAAAAAAATATTAATAAATACTAGTTTATACATAATACTAGAGATTACTAGAAACTCTTTTAAAAGTTGGATAAATTTCCATGACTTTTTCAGGGCAGGAATTTGCAGATATCCTGCAACATTCCCATGTTTTGGGTGAGTGTGGGAATGCTGCGAGCCGATGAATCAGCCGTGTGTCACATATCGTCTCAAATACAGTCAGCTGGGACTCAACGAGCACTTCCTACATCTCACAATGTGTCACATCTCCACTTCCTGTCTGGCTCTGTGTAAATAGTGGCCTGTAAATGAGGCTTCAGCACTTTTCAGTGTGTAAGAGCGTGACAGTGTAACAGTTTGATCCAGCTCACAACACATGGAGAACAGGAGCGTTTCCATGACTCGTGTCATTCCGGCCTCCTGCGGCTCCACTGGGAATGTTTAAGGATCGTGTGTGTGTTGCTTTGTTCCCTGAATTGAGCGTCTCCCCGTCTTGCACCACTTCATTCCTGCGGTCGTCTCTGATGTTGGAAAGAGATTCCTGGCAGCTAGGATTTACAGTGCGTGGAAATGGAAAGTAGATTCTTTAATCATAATGTAATTTATGAGTTTGGCCTCTTTGAAGCTTTAACAATTTACATATAAAAACAGAAAGAAAAAACATGCTAGATGCATCAACAGCAGTTTCTTTTAAGCAATAATTCACTTAGAAATCAAAATTCTGAATTGTAATTTTTCGGTGAATTATTGGTTTTAGAAAGGTTTGCAGAATGAACTACATCCATTCTCTCACCTGTGGATGCTCAGATAAGTGTCCATTAGATATGAACTTTATTCTAAGGCAGGTATTCCCAAAAGAGTCCTCGGCTGAATATGCTGCTTCCATGGCAACAAAAACCCACGGCAACAATCATTCTCTGCCAGTGCTGAACTGGAGAAAATGTCAGAGTCATCAGAAAGTCAATCAAATCTCAGGATGCTCAGAAAGTACCAGACATCCAACTCACACCAAACAATTAAACACATTTCCCCTACAACGTCACATTACCGTAATGCAAAATATAAAATGTATTTTGCATTTCCATCTTAGCAAGAAAATAAGGAATATTTGTTTTTGAATTATTATTATTATTAGTAGTAGTACAGTAGTAGTATCGTCACATTTCTCCAACTAATTCACATTATCATAATTCAAGTAATAAAATTTTTATATTTTGCATTTTCATCTTATCTTGCAAGAAAAAAAGACCATTTGTTTATGCATTATTATTATTACTACTTCTACTACTATGAAAATTAAGCACCTTTCTGGGCCTGAAAATTTAATTTTGCATTTGCACCAAATTTTGCAAGAAAATGACTTTTGATTTGACATTATTATTATTATTGCTCGTTGCACATTATTGCACAATGCCATGATATTGGCATTTTTTTTTGCAAGAACTTTTGCATATTTTTTTTGCATTACAATTATAACTTCACCTACAAAATTTCATTACCATAATGCAAAAAATGGAAATAAAAAAATAAAATAAAAGTAATGATCATTGTGCACACATATTTATAAACACGTAAATGTTTTTTCCAAAGACCTGAAATATTAAGATGACGCATCAGATTTATTTTACATACTACATTTATTAAAAAAAAAAAAAAAAAAAAATTCCCATCTTGCATGAAATTTACAGAGAAACATATTTGTAAAAGCATAGAAACCAACAAAGTGTTATCTAGCAGCATCCAAAAGTTGGAATGAGGGACAAAAAGACAAATCCTCAGTGTAACTATGTATCAGACACAGTCCATCACAGTATGGCCTTCTCACAGCCGTCCCTCCAGACGCCATTCATTTTAATAAAATAAACTAATTTAGGTGAAATAAGCTTAAATAACAGTGTTAAATACAAGACACTTGATTGGAGGTTCTGTACAGACATGGACACATAGTTTGGCATGTGATCGCGGATTCGAGACGTTGCAGGTGATGCACACACCTGCTTCATTTCGGCTTTTCTTTGAGGCACAATCTCAACATCTACAGCTTCACCAACTCTTCACATCGTGTTTGTTTTTGAAATCCATGACTCGTATTGCCAGAACTTGATGATTGTGGACAGAAATGATTCAGAAAGGTCCCGCTGAGCTTCAACGTTTGATTGCACCTTTCAATAACAGAGGCAGAGAATGAAGTCTTGATGTGTTACATTCACAATCCACCTCCAGAAACATTGTTTAGTTGCTAATCGAGTACATTCTCCATTTTCTTTCGCTGCTCATCTGCACCAACACAAGTGGCTTCTTCAGTCCAGAACATACTTACATTCTACATCTGATTGAACTGCAGTAGGAGTTGGGCTTTGCTAGTGTCGGTCAATGGTGTGCAGTCCCGAGCGTCTCCAGTGGTCTCCATCAAGGCTTCTTGTCGATGGTGTGGAAGAACCACTGGGTGAACTTCCTGAGCTGTGCGGCAGCCGTCTGGCTCTCCTCCTGCAGACGCATGTTGTCCTGCCGCAGGTGCTGCACCTCCACCTGCAGGATCGCCTTGTCTTCCTTCTCCTGAGCACAAAAGTCAAACAATGGCTTCAGAATATAGTCAACTAGCTCTTTTATGGTGCTCAATATATGCTTTCATTATATGCAAAATCAATATCAGATTTTGGATAATCCTTGGATAGTGTGAGTAAACAAAGTAATTAAAAACAAACAAAAATACATGCAGTGTAAAATAATTTGATTCTATTTATATTTTCTTGCACACCTTTAACTTGAAGAGAAACACTATGGCTGTCAATATAATTGATTAAACTTTTAAAAATAAGTTTCTAAATTTAATTTTTTTTATGTTTTAAATAATTTTTAAAGCGATAATACTGTTAAATGGTAAATCTGTAACTGGTTATATTGTAAAAATAAGAACCCAACAATACTGTAATGTTTATTTTAAATTAAAAAAAATTTTTTTTTTATAATTTATAAATTTTTGTAATTTTTGTAATTGTTTTTGAAAGTGGTGGTATTTTTAGATTCTGTAATATTGTGAAGAGAGTAATTTTGTCAGATTAAGTGGTAATATTGTCATTTTGGTATTTATTAAATTTAATGTTATTTTGTTCTTTTTTTAAATAATTTTTTAATAGTAGTAATGCGGTCAAATTCTGTAACAGTGTGAAAGCAGTAATGTCAAATTAGAAAGAGGTAAAACTTGTCTCTTTTTTATTTTATTAATCTTATCTTTTATTATTTATTTTTTCAATTGTTCAAAATGTTTTTTTTTTTTTTAAACTCGAATATTTGTAAAGGTGATAATGTTGTCAAATTAGAAACGGACAATACTGTCATTTTTATTACACTTTATTTCATTATTTATTTATTTTTAAATTAATTTCAACCAGCCATGGTTATATTGTCAAATGCTGTAATATTGTGAAGGCGGTAATACCAACCTATTTTTATTTATCAAATTTAAATGTATTTTTTATAATGTTCTATTATTGTATAAAATTCTATTATTTGTTTTACCATTTTAACATTCTCTACTTCTCTTTACTTCAGAGTGATGTGCCTCTGGAAGCTTGTGTTCTTCAAGTGAACGTCACTATATTGTTCATCTCAAAGAAGCTCAAAATCACTTTCACATACTTTTACATGAACTGTTCCCTCCTGCTGGAATGAGCTGCACAACTCAATCTCTGGACAGCTTCGGATAAAAGTATGTAAATGTAAATGTTCTCTAAAGAACTAAAAAACATGGCTATGGTTTTCCCTCAGGACGGGATAGTTTACCTTCTTCAAGTCGTACTGCAGCTGTCTCAGGATGACCTCCAGCTGATTGACTTTGCCTGTCAGTGTGGCTGGAGACGCATCACTGAAGAGAGAGACAGAGCTGTTAGTCTGGGCATGAACACACACAGTGGATTGTGTGTGTGTTCAGTGTTAAACTCACCCGGCCTCCAGTGCGGCTCCCTCAGCGGCCGCCACACGTCTGGTGAGCTCACGTGAGATCTGCAGCGCTTCGGCTCTCTGCATGTCCGTCATGGTGCAGAACGAGGCTACACGCTGGTCTGGACACAAAGAAACACCAGGCACACTCAGATCAGGACACATACACAGCAAAACCACAGCAAACTCAGTGCTGAAAGAGACTCAATCATATCTGATGGCAGTATCAAATATAGTAATGTGATGATGTGTTAATAATAATCAGGTCTCATCAATCCTAATAGATTTGTTAAGAATAAAGTAATATTAAAAATAATATTATGACAATTAAACAAATTTCCTCCAATAATTATCAATGCAAAAAACTAAATAGAAAATAATAAAGCAAATAACGCATCTAGATTTAATTTAGCAAGCAAATGAACTATTTTGAATTAATAGTTATTATTTTCAAATGTCTGCTACAAATTCTCATCATAATGCAAAATAAAAACAAAATGCATTTGCATTTAATATTGCAATAAAATGACAACATTTTGTATTTTTATTATTATAATAAGCACATTTTCTCCCCCAAAAATAAATAAAATAATTACCATAATGAAAAAAATATATACGTCTTTGTATTATTATTATTATTATTAGCAGTAGTGCATTTGCTCTACATTTGCTTTCATTACCATAACACAAAAAATGTAAATAAAAATATGAATTTGCATTTAATTTTGAAAGAAAATAAACTATGTCTGCATTAATATGTGACCCTGGAGCACAAAAGCAGTCTTGAGTCTCTGGGGTATATTTGTAGCAATAGCCAAAAAAACATTGTATGGGCCAAAATTATTGATTTTTCCTTTATGCCGAAAATCATTAGGATATGAAGTTAAGATCATGTTCCATGAAGATATTTGGTAAATTTGCAACCGTAAATATATCAAAACTTCAGTTTTGTTTAGTAATATGCATTGCTAAGAACTTAATTTGGACAACTTTAAAGGCAATTTTCTCAGTATTTAGATTTTTTTGCACCCTCAGATTCCAGATATTCAAATAGTTGTATCTCAGACAAATATTGTCTTATCCTAACAAACCATACTCCAATGGATGGCTTATTCATTCAGCTTTCAGGTGACACATAAATCTCAATTTCGAGAAATTTACCCTTATGACTGGTTTTATGGTCCATGGCCACATATTATTATTCTTATTATAAGCACATTTCTGCTACAAACTAAAAAAGATGCATCTGCATTTAATTAATCAATAAAACAGACAATTTCTGGCAAAATTAAATGCAAAGGATTTTTTTTTGCTTTTGTAGGGGGAATTTGGGAGACACAATAAAACACAGTTCAGCTGTATTCACATTGTCATGAGACACGTCACATCTGATGAAACCCTTCACTGTTAAAACAATGGGATTTGTGCTGGCCTCAGATCATTTTTTACATATCTAACACCGGGTTTGCATCCAGATAATGTTAGTAATTAATAAAAAGAGTGAGATGTGTCTTGAAACTTGCATTAAAGAATTGCAGGTATCTTAAAAAACATTGGTCGTCTTAAGTCCCACGTTGAGTGTTTAGCTGGAGTTACTCAATAAAACAGTGTGTTTATGAACATTTCTTCTTCTTGTTGACTTCCATTCATGCTCGCTGATGCAAATGGGGGGCAAATATGCTGTGAGCTAAACTTATCTCTCAGTGTTTTTATGCAGTGTTATTCTGGGTCACAGAGACAAGCATCTCCTCTAAAACTATAACTTTGTTTCCAAATATTGCATCAGTCTTTAAAGTGTATTTATGGTTTATGAAGTAGTTTGGGCTGGTTTTAACAGTTCATGGACTCATTTGTTTGAGTGTCAGCTGAGGACGACTCTGACTCTTCAGTCCTGACACTTGCTTCTCAAACCGTCTTTCGCTGAGGTTTTGAAGAGTTTGTTCACATGTAATGCAAATCCGAAAGTGATTTTGATCTGTGATTGGTTTGTCCACAATGAAATTTAAAATGCATGATATGACAAACCATAATCCAATCAGAACATTTGTGACCCTGAAGCACAAAAGCAGTCCCAAGTCTCTGGGGTATATTTGTAGAAATAGCCAAAATTACATTGTATGGGTCAAAATTATAAATGTTTCTTTTATGCCAATAATCATTAGGATATTAAATATCATGATTGATTAAGATATTTGGTAATTTTCCTACCGTAAATGTATCAAAACTTAATTTTTGATTAGTAATATGCATTGCTAAGAATTCATTTGGACAACTTTAAAGAAGATTTTCTCAATTTTTTTGCACCCTCAGATTCCAGATTTTCAAATAGTTGTATCTCAGCCAAATATTGTCCTCCTAATAAACCATACATCAATGGAAAGATGATTTATTCAGCTTTCAGATGATATGCACATCTCACTTTCAAAAGAATGTACCTTTTTGACTGGTTTTGTGTTCCAGGGTCATATATTTAATTTTTAATGCATAGTTATGTGCAACTGGATTTTGGACCAATGAGAGGCCATTGTGGGCGGGGCTACCCAGCACAATTGACATTTACACATTTAGTAGATGCTTTTATCCAAAGTGACTTACAAAAGAGGAACAAAACAATTTGTCAAAGAGCAGTATTCCTAATACACAAAAAAAGAATCCAAAATAAGCCATCAAATGCACTCTCAGTACTAGTATACATGTATATGAAATAGAAGAAGAATAATAATAATAGAAAAAGCATTTGCATTTAATAGATTGTTGTTATTATCACAAGCACATGTCCCCTCCAAATTCTCATTACCATGATGCAAAAAATACAATGCATATATTTTGCACTTGCATCTAATTAAAAAAATATATATATATTTTTAAATCTCATTACCATAATGTAAAAATCTTTTAGATGTTATTTAGTAAAAAATAGAAATGTTTTGCATTATTATTAGCACATTTGCCTTCTAAATTCTTAATACCAAACTATATATTATGCATTATACAGTATGTATGTATATGTATTGTATATACATGTAGTGTATACTGTATATAAACACCAATTTTTTGACTACTGTGCAGATGTTCTGAACAATCAAGGGTTTGAATCTCAGTCCCCTCTGTGTCTTTAGATGTGACATATGGGTGAAAGGCCTTATGACAGATACCAATGAGATTGAGCTGAACTGTGTTTTGTATCATCTCTCAAATCAATGCACTTACTCGCATTACACCATATGGAGAAACAGATGCTGCCGTGGAAATGATGCACAACATAAAGAGTTTAATTTACGATCATCCCTCTGGAGATTCCTACATGTGTGTTTCTGATCAAACTGGGAGTCCTTCATTATAAACATGACAATATGAGCTCTGTGTTTCTCTGTTAGAGGCTGCTCAGAGCTCAAATAAAACAACACGAGACCATCACATGAAAGTGGAGCTTTCAGCACGTTGTGTTGTTTCTTCACAGAAATCAAGATGAAGTGTTACAGTAGTAATTACACACTAGTGTCTCGCCATATTAACAGACATGCATTCTGGGACTTAATGCTCAGCAAGCAACAGATTCTAATCAAGAATAAATACAGCTTATATTTTATATTAAAAAGGTTTAACATTTAGTTAATAAATAATTATTCCAGTAAGCGACAATATAAAATGTTATGAACTATATATATTTGATTGTTGAAGTCTCTCATATTTCAGCCTAAAATAAAAAAAAACCTAATAAATAAATTTTCATTTATTTTTTTCACTGTGACATTATTTTCATACCAGTACAATTCCCTCCAAAACACCCCCCCACACACACAATTATATATCAATATATGTTTATGTATATATATATATATATATGTGTGTGTGTGTGTGTGTGTGTGTGTATATACACACCATCTTTTTTTTTTTTATTAAATTGTGTACAATTGTTTTAAAGCGTAACTTTAAATAAGAATCTAATATCAATTAATGCCAATTAGAAGCATACTTTAAGGCATCCAGACACATTGAAGAAGTGAAGATTTGTGCTTAACTGCCATGAGAATAATGCAAATCACAAAGCAACACATCTTAATGCTCCTAAAAAAAATATGCGTTATTTCACACCTATAATTTAATTTCTCTTTTGATTTTGTGGTAAAACACAACCTAGACTTGATTTCATGATTCACCTAAAAAGGACAGTTGTGCAACGAGAAGATAGTAACAGTATATAGGTTTAAAACAATCCATTTTAGCATAAATCTCATGAAATCAATCCTCCTGAGAAAAAATCTACAGCATCGAACACTTTAAAATAAGAGCAACATTTAAAAAAGCAGCACTAAAGCTGCACACAAACATGAGCTTGAGCAGTGAAAAACAGCTTCGATGACTGAATGAAGACCGAAGCCATTAAGCAAATGATGATGGCCTTCTCACTAATCCATTTAGAGAAGGACAGGAGCAGACAGGAGGACGAGTGCGGCACAAATTACCCAGCATGCCGGCTGAGTGTTTAATTGCAGGTGGATTCAGAGTACCTGCCCTCAGATATTTAGGCCTGAATTTAAGATTTATGCATGTAACTTGCATATAAAATTTCCATCTATAGATGTAATAAATAACTGCATAAATAACTAATAAACTTAATTAATAAATGAAACGGGTCGAGCAGCCAAGATTTCTGTTGTAACAGATTAACCAGGTTGCTATTTTCTTTGCATTTACATCTACATTCATCAATGCATTTATTAAAATATGTTCATTGTAAAAACAATTTACATTTATAAAAAGTATGAACATGGTTAAAATACGGCTAGCTCTGAAACAAGCAATGTCAAATTAATTCAAATGCATGAGACAATTTGATAAATATATAAAAAACCTTGTTACTGTGCATTTATATACATAAATAAAATATCAATGTATGTATATAAATATAACAATATAAATATACAAAATTACATATAAAATTAAAAACAATAATATCAACAGACAATTTTTAAATTATTGCATTAGAAGTCAATATAACATACTAAGTGCCATTATTGATTGTTTGCATCTATATGCTTCAGATCAGCATAAATATGCAACAATAATAACTAATCATATATACATATGCACACACACACACACACACACACACACAATCTTGAATCTTAAATAATTATTATAATTCATAATAATCACATAATACTACTACTTGTTATCATTATTGTTATTTTAATCATAATATTAATAAATAATAATAATATTGCATTAGACCTCAAAGTATCAAATATCAAACAATTATTTGTATCGGTTTGATTTTATTTCACTCATTTTTTTAAATGCATTATTCAAACTGCTTAGAATAAGCACACATCTGTTCAATGTGATTTTTGTTCATTTATTTAGTTAAGAAGTATGAACATGGTTAAAATATGGCTGTGGAACATGCAATATTCAATTAGTCAATGCAATATATAAAGCTGGTTATTGTGTATTTAAAACACATTCAGTTTATTAGCTCAATTACAGCAATCTGATTTGTTTAATTTATGCATGACTGATGAATATGCATCAAGTTTATTAGTTTGTGTTAAAATGCATGGGATTTTTATATGCAATTCAAATCCACTGAAGGTTATGCTGCATTTCAGTGCTTCTGCACGCACCTTCAAAGGCTCTGGCGGCGTCCACGAGGTGAGACCAGTCCAGGCCCGTGGCGGTGTCTGGCAGAGGCATGAGACCCGGGTCGCTGAACTTTGAGCGGTCGGCGAGTGAGCCGTCAGAGAACCAGAACTCATCTGGAGAGAGACAGAGAGAGATCAGTGGTGTCAAACCACCGCTGAGCTTCCCCTGGGCTTCTACAGACAGCAGAAACACAGCTAGAGCTCAATTCAGTCCATCTGTCGGGAGGTCAGGAGCTCTCTAATGAAGGCAGTGGGAGGAAGAGAGGTTAAATCGCTCACACATAATGGTTCCTTTTACAAGATCTCATAGGCTTCATCCTTCAACACAATCGATAACAGAAAGAGAGCAAGATCACAGCATTCATCTAAGATCTGCTCTCTAGGAGAAAATGTGTGACAGACTAGCCCACAACATTACAAACATCATCTCTTCTGCTCACAGAGGCTGCATTTATTTGATTAAAAAATTCTAGTAAAATCATGAAATGGTGAAATGTTATAAAAAAAAAAGTTTAAAATACCTGGTTACTATGTGCATATATAGTAAAATCTAATTTATTCATGTATTTTCAGCATCATTCCTCCAGTCTTCACTGTCAGAAATCAGAATAATATACTGATTTGCTGCTCAAGAAACATTTCTGATTATTATTAATGTTGAAAACAGTTGTGCTGCACAATATTTCTGTGAAAACTGTGATGCATTTTATTTTCCAGGATTCTTCGATTAATTAAAAGTTCAAAAGATCAGCATTTATTTGACATAGAAATCTTTTTTTAACATTATAAACACCTTTACTGTCACTTTTGATCAATTTAATGCATCCTAGCTGAATAAAAGTATTAATTTCTTTAAAAAAAAATGTTTCATGATTATATATATACATGTATACATTTAAAATTTACGTTTAGAAAATTATGTTTTACTACAGCATGTACTTAATTATTGCAAACATTTTAGTATTATAATAATTTACATTGTTATGAACACAATTAACACATTATTATTATTAGATAAAATTATAGGACATAGTATATATATAATAATATATATAGTGTATAATTATATATGTTTTATATTATTTATAATTTTTCTAAATATTTATAAGATCTCAGTCAGGTCCATTTGGAAACAGGGATAATGTTTTTTTATTTTAGCTGCTGAATAAAATATATTCATATATTCATATGAATATAGGCTTAAAGGCACACAATGAGCTTTAATTTAATTTTGAGCTTTAATTAAAGATTGGAGGAAAGGTTAAGGAAAACAGCTCTTTAATATGTACCCGCCTCCAATTTTTCAAGGGAGCATTAGTAACTGGACAGTTGACTCAAAAGCTGTTTCATGGACAGATGTCGGCTCTTCCTTCGTTATTTCTACATCAATTAATCACGTAAAAGTCTGGAGCTGATTCTAAGTGTGCTGTTTGCATTTGGAAGAACTCTGAACCCACATCATGCAGTCAAAGGATGACAGAAACAGTCGATTGTTAAGCTTCAAAAACCAAAAAAGTCATTTTCTGCACATGCACGATGTTGGACAGCCGTCCCGTCAGCAGATTAAGTCTAAACGCTGTCATGTTTGGGTTTAGGCTCCTAAACATGGCCGAATTTTTCAATCAATTGCATGCGTCCAAACCTCTCATTGTGCATCTCTCTGTCGCCTGATAGACAGGATATGCCATAAACATTTCCATCTCACAAAGAACTGGCTCTGAGAATGATGCGAGGGAAAACACTGGAGGTAAATGTGCCTCTCTCTTTCTCTATCTGAGCCTCAGAGGGACACAATCTGTCAAATTAGAGAATTCACTAGATGAGCAGGGTGAGGGAAAAAAAATCAGCAAACTGCTATCTGTCGAAACAATCAGAAATGTATTACACGTGACAGCAATCAGCCTCCTCGGGGCCACTCGACAAACCAGCTATAAAAGAATCAGCTCTCACACTCTGCTAAATGTGTTCATATTACACATACTTGAAACCAAATGGGATATGATTGTGTTAGTTGTTGTCTTTATGTGTCACATATTTCACTACATCTAAAGAAGGTTTACCCGACTACAGACAACCGGTGAATATCTTAAATTAAGGTACTTACTGTAGACCTGAACCATATTTGGAGACTTAAGCCACACTTAATCTGATAACAAATGTTATTATAATTAAAATTAATTGTAATATTTATATTATTGTTTCCTACTACTACTACTATTATTATTAACAAAATAATAATAACACAATATTTAATTAATACAATTATATAAAAAATAAAACAAGTAATTTAAATGATTAATATTACATTTAAATAAATTCAATAGAAAACTATAAATATATTTTACATAATAAAAATAACAAATGAAACACAATCCTCATCATAATAAATAACAATAATAAATGCTATTGCACTAGATAAATACTAATAATAAATACTTTTACATTAGACCACAAAATATCAAACTAAATATCATTCAATAAATAAAAATAGCACAAACACAGTTTTCATGCAAAACATTTTGAAAAAAAAGAGGCCTGTTAAATTAATTAACAATGCAATTAATTTAAAAGTACTTTTACAGACTTAAGTCAACCTTAAAAATCAGATAATAAACATTATTATAACAATAATATTTATATTACTGTTAAAATGTTTCCTCTTCTCAATAAAATATATTTGTATTTTAGATTTATAATAATAATAATAATTATTATTATTATTGTAGTAGTAGTTTTAATAATAGAATACAAATAAGTAATAATATTATATATTATTATTATTTATATAACAATATATACTAATATATGATATTTATAAAAAATAAAATAGTATAAATTTTTTTTTATAAATAATATTGCATAAGACCACAAAATATCAAACCAAGTTTCATTCATTCAAAAAATAATAGCAAAAAACACAAATTTCAATGAAAATCTTTTCAAGTAAAACGACGGGAGTTGGTTAGTTTTTAATAAAACAACATCTGCGGCATGAATCCAGATGTGCTATTCTGTCATTATTAGCTGCAATAAACATGTCAACAGACATGACATACAGTACTAGATGATTGTTTAGGTCAATGTACACAATATTGTTTTTTGTGGCAATCGTGAAAATGCAACTTACTACACACATTCACAAAAAAATCAAGCAAAACACTAATATGAACAGTTAGTTAAGAAAAACAGAAAAAAAACCAGCAGCATGTCAGTAGTTGCAGATGTATATTTTGAAATATTGTCATCCAATACAATGACATTAAGACAGGTCCATACATACTGTATTCGGACACTGACACAGTTTTAAAAATTTCATCTCTGTATGCCACCAGAACAGAATTAAAAATAAAACAATCAAGATGAGACTGAAGTGCCCACTTTAAGCTTCTATTCAAATGTGATGAGAATCCCCTAAAATTAAAGCTCATAATGTGCACTTTCAGCCCATATCCATTATATAACTGTAATTTGAATATGTTTTATCAGCTAAAATAATACAAATTGTGCCCATTTCCATATATATACACATACGGACCCAACTGTAAGTGTGGCTTAACTGCCTTCCCATCAGCAATAAAAACACAGATCCTGACAGCTGTGAGGGGAAGTGGCTGTGACAGGTGTCTTCTCTGTGCACTTTAGCCATGACATTTTCTTCATCCTGCTTTTTAATTAAGGATGCCATATAAAAGGAGTCATGCAGCGTAGCCTGTCACACACGTTTCTGATGGAGGTGTAAGAGCCTCTCTGGACAGAAATCCTCCTGTTTGTCTGACTGCATGTGACTGAAACGCACTGAATGTGACGAGAGCGTTTACAGACGACAGCTGCTGCTGCTGCTAATGCATGCTGCTCTACATATGGACAAAACTCTAACAGCAATTACAAACCTATATGGTTTTTCTTCAACTCAAAAGAAGTAATACAGCGACTGATGGATGTCATGATCTGAATATGTAAAATCTCCTATCTGCGGATGCTCAAATTTGCTGTGTGAAGTCTGACATCAGTGATGCAAGAGAGTCTTGTCTCTCACTAAACAACTGCTAAAGTGAAAAGCTAGATATGCAAAAGATTTGAGAGCTACGGTGAAAGGATTTAAATACTTAAACTATGCTACTCTTCAACAATTTTAGTGTTCGTAGAATTAAAAAAATTAAAAAAACAATAATTTCCCACTTCATTTAGTATATTGGATGAGCTTTGTGCTTGGCCAGAAAGATAGATAGATAGATAGATAGATAGATAGATAGATAGATAGATAGATAGATAGATAAATAGATAGATAGATAGATAGATACTGTCATGGCCAAAAGTATTGGCACCCTTGGTAAATATGATCAAAGAAGGCTGTGAAAATTCATCTGCATTGTTAATCATTTTGGTCTTTTATTTAAAAAATTCACAAAAATGTATCCTTTCATTGGATGATAAGAATTTAAAATCGGGGGAGAAATCATTATGAAATAAATGTTTTTCTGTAATACACATTGACCACAATAAACGGCATCCTTTTATTCAATACTTTTTGAAACCTCCATTTGCCAGTTTAACAGGTCTACATTTTCTCCTATAATATCTGATGAGGTTAGAAAACACCTGACAAGAGATCAGAGACCATTCCTTCATCCAGAATCACTCCAGACCCTTTAGATTGCCAGCTCCATGTTGGTGCTTCTTCTCTTAAGTTCACTCCTCTCATTTTCCGTAGGGTTCAGGTCAGACCCATCTTGAGTGTTTGCTGCTAAAAAGCTAATTACTAGTTTCACCTGACCATAGAAGCCAGTCCTATTTACAGATCCAGTCATGTCTGATAACTGAATATTCTTTAGTTTGTTTTTGGATGAGCTAGGAGAATCTTTCTCGAAACCCTCCCAAACAACATGTGGTGACTTAGGTGCTGTTTTACAATTTTTTTAAAGGTTTTCTGAGCCAGAGACTCAACTATTTTCTGCAGTTCTCCAGCTTTGATCCTTGGAGAGTCTTTTGCTACTCAAACTCTCCTTCTCACCGTGCATTAGGACGATATAGACACACATCCTCTTCCAGGCAGATTCGTACCATTTTATGTTGATTGGAAATTCTTAATTATTGCCCTGATGCTGGAAATGGGAATTTTCACTGCTCTAGCTCTTTTCTTAAAGCCACTTCACTAATTTGTGAAACCCAATTATCTTTTGCTGCACATCAGAAATATATTATTTGGTTTTTCTCATTGTGATGAATGATTAAGGGAATTTGGGCTTTGTTTTCCCTCCTCTTTATATTTCTGTGAAATAGGAAGCCATGGCTGGATAATTTCGTGTTTATAACCATGCTGGAATGCTCAGAATTGTGAATAAGAATGGGAATATACTTCAGAGATATTTTACTCATAAGAATTTCTAAGGGTGCCAATAATTGTGTCCAACAAGTATTTGAGAAAAACCTTTATTTTGAAATGATATTTCCCCCCATTTTAAATTCTTATTATCCAATGAAAGCATACATTTTTTGTGAATTTTTTAAATAAAAGATCAAAATTATTAACAATGCAGATTAATTTTCACAGCCTTCTTTGATCATATTTACCAAGGGTGCCAATACTTTTGGCCATGACTGTAGATAGATAGATAGATAGATAGATAGATAGATAGATAGATAGATAGATAGATAGATAGATAGATAGATAGATAGATAGATAGATAGATAGATAGATAGATAGATAGATAGATAGATTGACTGACTTGACTGACTCACTCTTGAGGTTGGATGTGGGCTGGCTGAGGCTGATGCGGGGTGGTAGGGTGCAGTGGTAGGGTGGAGTGCTGCTGAACAGGATGTCGTTGGGCAGGGCTTGATCCAGCATGGAGCTCCGTGAGCTGGCATATGACGATCCCTTCCTGTTACTGCACACGCTCTCGTCTGAGAGAGTCCGGTACAGCGACCGCCGCGGAGACAGGCTGCCCGCAGCAGACGCCTGACAGGAAACACACAACGTCAATCACAGATAATCGACTTGAAGGGTTACTCCACCTAGAAATGAAAATGTTGTCATTAATCATTTACCCCCATGTCGTTCCAAACCAGTAAAAGCTTTGTTTGTCTTCAGAACTCAATTTAAGATATTTTGGAAGAAAACCTGGAGGCTTGTGACTGTCCCATAGACTGCCAAGCAAATAATAGTGTCAAGGTCCATAAAAGTATGAAAGTCAGTGTTGTACACAGAGAAAACAAAGAAAACGACTTTATTCAACAATTCCCCTCCTCTGCGTCTCTCCGAATCAACGTAGCGCCATTTTGGCAAATCTGAGCTGTACACAGATGGCGTACGCTCTGTGCTGCGCTGATGCATTGTTTGCTTTCAAACCAAAACTTAACTATACGTTAAAAAAATGTATCCTTGTGGAGCTGCTGATACTGAAGAGCGTAGGTGGAGCGTACAGCTCAGATTCGCCAAAATGGCGCTACGTTGATTTGGAGAGACACATAGGAGAGGAATTGTTGAATAAAGTCGCTATCTTTGATTTCTTCGTGTATGAAAAGTACTCGCGACGCTTCGTAATGTTACTGTTGAACCACTGATGGCAGATGGAGTATTCTGATGATGCTTTTCATTCGTTTCTGGACCTTGACACTGTTATTTACTTGGCAGTCAATGGGACAGCCTTCCGGTTTATATCCAAAATATCTTAAACTGTGTTCCGAAGACAAACGAAGCTTTTACGGGTTTGGAACGACATGGGGGTAAGTGATTAATGACAAAAATTTCATTTTGGGATGGAGTATCCCTTTAACACCAGAAAAATCTATATTTTAATTTATTTGATTGCTAATCAAACACATAGACATAAATGTGCAATCAAAGTCCCAGAATAATAATCCCAGTGATTTCCTATCTTTCCCCGCAGGACGAAGTTAGTAGGTTTATTTGGACTGAATGAATGGAAAATCCTCACAGTCTTGTGTCGTTAAACAGCAGGGTGTTATAAATAAAGCCTGCTCTTTATCTGGACTGCTTGATGAACAGACAGAGAGTTGCCGTTCTTCTGCTTGTGACTAAAGCAGAGCCGTATTTAGTCAGCTGGATGAGAGGGGTAAGTGTGCATCAGACAGAGTCACATGTTCAATATCCAGTGCATACTAGCAAGTCCATCTGAAGGCATGTGCTTGTCCAAGTGTTCATGTAGCTGAAAACAGAAAAGCACGGCACTAGCAATGCCAAGGTTGTAGGTTTAATTCCCAGGGAATGCATGAACTGATAAAATAAATACAATGTAAGATCAAAGCATCTGCCAAATGCAGAAATCTAAACTTAAGTGTTGAAGTGAAACACTGTTATCTATTATCTACAAGCTGAAATCATCAATTAATAGCTGAGCATTTTAAATTAATTATCTGAACGGTTTACATAAGCATGCTAAACATAAGTATAGGCACAATACAAATAAAACTTTTCACATGAAGCACACTCACAACTGATTTTTAATGGCCTTACATGTTACAAAACCAACATAAGCATTAAAAGCATTAAAACATATAACACAAAAAAAGTTGGCAAAAGTTTTATTTTTAATTTATTCTATTATTTTTGTAAAACATTGTACACTACGGTTCAAAAGTTTGCAGTTTTCTTAAATAAATAAATGTTTATTAAGCAAATATACATTAAATAGATCAAAAGTTACAGTTAAGGCTTTTCTAATGTTATTAAAGACTCAAATAAATGCTGTTAAACTTTCTATTCATCAAATAATCTTGAAAAATAAAATGCATCACAGTTTCAGCATTAATATGAAACAGCACAACTGTTTTCAACTTGAGCAATATTTCACAATTTCACTGTATTTTAACAAATAATCAAACCCTTGGGGAGCATAATAGACTTGATTTAAAACATTTAAAAATCTTAATTACACTCTGCCTTAAAGGGTTTGTTCACCCAGATAGCAAAATTATGTCATTAATGACTCACCCTCATGTTGTTCCAAACCCGTGAGACCTCCGTTTATCTTCAGAACACAGTTTAAGATATTTTAGATTTAGTCCGAGAGCTCTCAGTCCCTCCATTGAAGCTGTGTGTACGGTATACTGTCCATGTCCAGAAAGGTAAGAAAAACATCATCAAAGTAGTCCATGTGACATCAGAGGGTCAGTTAGAATATTTTGAAGCATCGAAAATACATTTTGGTCCAAAAATAGCAAAAACTACAACTTTATTCAGCATTGTCTTCTCTTCCGTTTCTGTTGTGTGAGAGAGTTCAAAACAAAGCAGTTTGTGATATTCGGTTCGCGAATGAATCATTCAGTTCACCAAATCGAACTGAATCGTTTTAAACGGTTCACATCTCTAATACGCATTAATCTACAAATGACTTAAGCTGTTAACTTGTTTAATGTGGCTGACACTCCCTCTGAGTTCAAACAAACCAATATCCCGGAGTAATTCATTTACTCAAACAGTACACTGACTGAACTGCTGTGAAGAGAGAACTGAAGATGAACACCGAGCCGAGCCAGATAACGAACAAAAGACTGACTCGTTCACGAGTCAGTGAACCATCTAAAACGATTCAGTTCGATTTGGTGAACTGAATGATTCGTTCGCGAACCGGATATCCAGACTGCTTTGTTTTGAACTCTCTCACACAACAGAAACGGAAGAGAAGACAATGATGAATAAAGTCGTCGTTTTTGCTATTTTAGGAGCAAAATGTATTTTCGATGCTTAAAAATATTCTAACTGACCCTCTGATGTCACATGGACTACTTTGATGATGTTTTTCTTACCTTTCTGGACATGGACAGTATACCGTACACACAGCTTCAATGGAGGGACTGAGAGCTCTCGGACTAAATCTAAAATATCTTAAACTGTGTTCTGAACATAAACGGAGGTCTCATGGGTTTGAAACAACATGAGGGTAAGTTATTAATTACATAATTTTGCTATCTGGGGGAACTAACCCTTTAAGTTGGCGCCTAGATAAGGAGCTCACCATGTTTTGAACAGATTTACAGTCTTAAATATCAAAAATATCTCTCGAAGGGCATAAGGACAAAGTTAAACACGTACCCATGAGCTAAACTGTGCCAAAGCTATTCAGATACATTGTATATGTTTTCCATTCAGAGCATGAGCCAGAGGAAGTTGGTTCATTCCCAGACGGAGCTGCTTGATCCTGCTCATTTTATTTATAGCACACAATACGTCTTCCACTATTTGAAACATGATCAAAAACATCAGTTTGTTGAATTGCCATCACTGCAGGGAAAGCAGACGTCATGGCTCACGGGATTCAGCAGAGCTAAACGCCTCCGGGCTCAAAGCAACCCTCTGTTTTCACTTCCTTTAGACCAGGATCCCTCTCAAATCCCATCGCTCAACCACGAACCAGTCTCAGTGAGCTCTCGCGCTCTGGCTTCTTGCACACACGCAACTTTATAAGACTAGATCTGGTCTGGTCCTCTCGGCATTAAAGTAAAACAAGAGCAGGCTTTAGTAGGGCTCATGTGTAACGTCACTGCAAATAAAGGCAGTCTGAGATATTACACAGCAAACTGTTGTAACTCATCTGGACAAAAAAAGACAGAGGCAAATGGTGTTACAGAATACATTACCAGTCAAAAAGAGATATTCTGGTCAATTATCTGATATCTCAGATATCGGGTCTCTGGTTTCTTGGGTTCCTCATTTAATGGTTAAAAAAAATAAAATTAATAATAATAATAATAATATATAACCAAAATCTGTGACGGTCCAGAAACAGCTCCTTTTCTATGTACACTATAAACAAACTTATCTTATATTACATAATAATACATTCTGATATGTGACTCTGGAGCACAAAAGCAGTCTTGAGTCTCTGGGGTTTATTTGTAGCAACAGCCAAAAATACATTGTATGGGTCAAAATTATAGATTTTTCTTTAATACCAAAAATGCCTAATGTAAATATATCAAAACCTAATTTTATAATAATAATAATAATAATATATATATACTATATATATATATATATATATTTTTTTTTTTTTAGAAAAATGTTATTGAATGGTGTATAGCAATGCAGTTTAATCCCTTAGAACTAAAATATTTACTTGAACAATATTAAGTTAAAATTTAACAATACATTATGTTAACTAAACAAATGATTATAAACATTTTTGTTAATTGAAATAAAAATGAACTAAAATATAAAAATACACAACAAAATCATAAAATTTTCATTTAATAATAAAAGCTAATTTAAATGATTAATATTGTAAATAAATAAATAAACTATATTTTTAAATAAAAATATAATAGTATATAAAAAATACTAAAATATTGTTTAACAATCACACAGCATGCAGATAAACAAAATATTTTTTTTACTAAGCATTTCAATTCGATTGTTTTATTTTCAAATTAATTATTGTACTTGCACATTTTTAGAATTGCATTAATTATCATTTATAAAAATAAAATATTCATGTATAATATTAATATTATATTAACATTTATAATGATTAATAATCATTATGTATAGTTATGACAACTATCAATTCAGAGGCTACATGAAATATGTTTGCATTTTTAAATGCATTTAGAATTTGCATTTAAAATCAATTGATCATATTGCAGGACAAATAAAAAAAGCATTAAATGAGAGACCGGACATCAGAATATCAGAGACTTCAGGGAGCCAGTAAGAAACCACTTTAGCAACCGCATTGCAACAGCCTAGCAAGATGGTATAGAAGTGCAGATGCTCAGACAGCTGAGGTCTAAGCACAGGAAACACAGACGGCTGTCAGCGCCTGAGGTGCAAGGTTTATGATATTATGCTGTCAGCTGAGCTGGACCGGACGGTCTGAAGCACAACGACCCGTCTGACTCTGAGAGCCAGGCAACGCCACACAGACCGCTAAAAATAGGGCATTGTGCATCTACTCCGGCCCTTCCCGGCAGATAATGGGCAGTAGGAGAGACGCAGGAACTCCTAACGCAATTAAGACAGTCTTCAGGAGCACAGGAGACTTTATAGAAACAGATGCTCATCCAACAACTTCCTCCCGTTAATCCACAACTAGAACAGAAAGCAGACGCAGCGAGAGCTCGGCAATCAGATCAGCCAAACAGAATCTGTCCAGACCCAGACGCGTGTTATCATGTCTCTGGCTGATCACACACACACACACACACACACACACACACCCGTTCAACCCTCGGTCACTTCACACACAGACGTTATCAGCACTGACTGAGACCACATTCACAGACTGATCACAGCTAATGGAAAAGCAATGTTTACAACAGAAAGTGCATGTACAATTAATATATTTACATGGTACTACCAAGACAACCATGGCACTTTGATGGTACATGTCCAAAAATTGCAATAAAAAACATTATTACTACTTTACGTCAATATGCCAATATGGTATTATCATTGGAAACATTTAAAAAACAGTAAAATTAAAGTATTACTTTTAAACCATGGTATTAAACTAAAAATTGCTATGGTACAATTACTGTGTCAAAAATGTACCAACATTATTTTATGACGCTATGCATAAAAAACATGGTATTACTATAGTAAATGCATAAAATAAAAACAGTATACCACAGTGAACCATGGTATTTGTGTAAAGAAAACATGGTTTTATCATGGTACATAAAAAACAAGCAAACAAAAAACGTGGCAATTTAAAAACATAGTACTATCAAGGTACTTATCTAAATCACTATGGTATTACCAGAGTAATTTTCATTAATACCGTTTAACCATCGTATGTCAAAAATATGGTGTTACTATGGTAAGCATAAGACTATTAAGATACACATCTATACATTTACATATATCTACTATTATCTATCGTTTTTACCATGGAGCTTGTCTAACAAACTGTTTAACCATCATACATACAAAAACATGGTATTACCATGGTATATGCCAAAAAAAAAAAATCAGTACTGGCAAAATAAATATCTAAAACAATACGCTATTGCCATGGCCAAAAAACAAGGTATTACCATGGTACATGCCAGAAGCCCTCAGTGTTTTACCACATTAAAAAAAAAAGATATATTATTGCACTAAGAAACATGACACAAAAAAATGGTATTAGCACAGCATCATGTCCAAAAATCATGGTTTTATCATAGTACCTTTTCTAAAAGCACTTACCAAAAAAATCCAAACATACTACCATGCATTCAGACTGATGAAGTACTATTTAGTACCATAGTATGTTTGATATGACCGCAGTATCTGTATTTAGGGAAGATGACCTCAGTATGTACTATAGTATGTGTAATATAAGACTACTCTGTACCTTCCTGTGGCCGTTCTCTCCAGGAGGGCTTTCAGACAGCATCATCTTCATGTAGTCCTCTTTAGACACGCTGGGCTGCAGACCTTCGTCCTTCAGCTTGTCCTGTCCTCTGTCCGGCAGCCGACAGGACGGCTCTGCGGCGTTCAGCTGTCTGCGGGACACAGAGCCGCACAGGTTAGAGAGTTCATCTTAATCAAGAGAGCTCATGAGCGCTGTCCACATATTATAGTCAAAGGGGAGGTAATAAATATTGTTGAGCATTTCAAACATTATGGATTTGAATTAATCTTGCTTCATTAATTGTGAGCTTGATGAGCTTCAGGAATATTAGACACCTATTACCTGTGGTTGCTGCTAAATTCTTTATGCATTCAATGGTTCTCTCTTATTTTTTCTTATTGTTCTACAAGTTGGTCCCACACAAGTATAACTATGTTAAACCAGTATATACTATTTATAAACAAGCTGTGAAAACTTTAGCAAAAAAGCCATAGCGTTATCATCACTGCAATATTATTAAAAATTAAAAAAATCTTTTTTTGTTTTGCTGACGAGTCTTTGATTTATGTATTAATTTACTATTTGTTTTTAAAAATGTATAAACTTTTGTTGTTCTATTTTATTTTATCTCCTTGTATTGTACTTTGGTATAACACTGTTCTGTTTAGATCTGTATAATGTATTAGTATTTACTTTTTATTTGTATTGGCTTGTTTTGTTTTGTTTATTTTTTTAAAGCTACGTCATTCGCCACATGCTCCAGGACAAGGCATGATTTAATCTTCTGCTAATTACTGGGGTTGCTGTCGACAGAGTTGAACTTGTATTTAATCTTCTGTAGTTCAGCTTTAGTTTTAGCCTGTGTGTATTTGTGTGTGCATGCTGTCTGACAGCTATATAGCATGCTGCCGAGTGCCAAGTAAAGCCATGCATAGTTTAAAAATCATGAAGTAGTTCATCCTTTAAAACCCATTTTAAAATCAAACATTACATGACCATGAAAATGGTACATCAATATCATGTTACAAAATATTTTAATTCATGAAATATAAACATTTAAGTTTGGATTGTTCACTACAAAGTCATTGTTCAAAAATGTGAGTGACAGTTAATTTTAAACAAGTAAAACTTAAATTCAATACAATTAATATATTATAATTTTGTATTTATATTTGTGTGTGTGTTTATAAATAAATGAAATTAACTATGCAAATAATAATGAAACCTAATAATGAAAAGCAAATAATTACAAAAGTAATGAAAATGGTATAACAACACATACCAAAAAAATTAAATAAAATAAACTGGAGAGTATTAAAATAAATTAAATATCAATTAAATGCAATAGGTCAAGAATAACAATGCAGTAAATTTTTTATTAATATTTTGTATCAATATTTAACATTTTTGTAAATAAAACTGGAAGAAAACCTTAAATGCACCAGCATATATTATGGTTAAACCTGCTGTATTACAGACCCAGGCTGACAGACATCCGCAGGGAAAACAATGACAGGCATTTCCATGCACAGCTTCATTTCTTCTAGAATGTCCTTGTAAATAATATACGAGATGTAAAGGTTACCAATATACAAACTGCAGCCGCGTTAAAAATACTCAGCGACTGTATATATACTGAAGGTGAGTTAATTAATATTGTGAGAAGGTAATATTCAGAAATGTGCTGTCTTTAGCCCTATTGGCACGGGATTAGCATTATCTAGGGACCATGTAAGATTTTGAAATTACCCCCCTCACATCTGAATTTCGTGTGATGCATTCACAAGGGATAAGCAAAACCTGGGATTTTACTCAAATTTACTGACTTATCTCCCGGATACCTTGAATGTCAAGGCTTTGAAATTCCCGTACTATGGTCCAGATGGATTTAAAAAAGAAGAAATTAATATAGTTTCTTGCACTGTCATTTACATTTGACCAAGTTAAAATAATATTTCAAGCTTTATGCTTGATTTATTTGTAACACATTAACCTCAAAACCTTTTCAACTTTCTATTTCTGCAAATTGTATGGTGCAGCGATATGATGACAACACCTAAAATACTATCATATAACACTCCAACACAGCTCCATTCTTCGCGAAAGATGGAGAAAAACCTAGAAAATTATGTACAACCCGCCAAATCACAGAGATGTTGATTCACATGGGACTAATAGTATCACAGGACCTCTGTTTTTGCCAAATATGGTAGGTATTTTGGTGGGTATTTTTTACTTTACAAATTACAGACATGGCAGATTCGCACAGGAATAAGATCACAGACTACCTCCGCAATTATTCCTAATGACTGGAGGCCACCAGGTAATACTAATCCTGTGCGAATAAGGCTTTTTATTTTTTTAGTCTTAGATAAAAATAACAACTGAGCAATGCAGCAAAAATCCGAACAAGTGCAATAGTGAAAAGGACATATAAACACTCACTCAAAGCCCGCAGGTGCTGGACAATGTCATCACAGCAGTCTGGCACTAGTGTCACGGTTTTAACACAGTTAGTGACCCATTGGCCTTTACTGGTGTATGTGTCTGTGAGTAACTGTTGATACGAGCACTACAGGCTATGTCTGAGTCTGACAGAAACTGTCGAGGTGTGAGAGGAGAGGAGGGTCGGTGTGGCACAGTGGGGAGAATTTCAACTCCAGACATTTACACTCAGTGGGGAGAACAGAAAGGTCAGGGGTCGAAGGGGAAAGTTCACTAACAGCGTGAGCACAAACATACACAACAGTGGGGGTGTGTGTATGTACCTGGACCGCTCGGCTAGAGCCTTCAGAAGGAAAGACAACAAGCTCTCGGCTCCACTGAGCAAAAGAAGCCAAGGAAAGTAGAAGAAACAGAAGAAAGTTAGCAGCTGCAGTTTACAGTGTCAAGCCGTACTGCAAACGGGGAAAAAAGCTTCATTAGCAGGCACAATAAATGCGAGTGATATTGGATGATTTGTCTAGAGGCTTGGTTACATAACGTGAAATAAAGGCTGAGGTGGAATAAACCAGGAAAGGAGGTGCTAACTGTATTACACGGCTTCTTTCATAACAGCTGGGGAAAAGCAGCTCAGCCGCACCATCAATCTAAGAAGAGTTTAACTGGAAACTTTCACTGAACAAAAGACATTAGAGAAGAGATGGACCTGAGAGTTTTATTCAGAACACAATTACACACTTGCTGGACAAAACAGAGACATCTACTGTTGTCAAATTAGTACAATTATAATAATTACAGACAAACCCAAACTGAGTTTGTTGCATTTCAGATCAAAAACATTATTAACTGAACTGAGTCAGCAAACAAAATGTGTCATTTGAATTTGAATATAAGGAATTATAGTTAAAATAAACTGATATTCAAATTCAAATAACTGCAATTTGTAGCTAAACTAAAATTTGATTAAACGAAAATAGAAAGAACGATAGATACACTGTAGATAGAATGAAAGATAAATAGATCGATCTATTTATTGATTTGAGGTAAATTGGCCCCCTTTTTGAATATCATCTCAATGTCAAAAGTGGCCAAATTTACCTAAATTCATTCAACATAAATGAATACCAGTCTTTTTCCCATTGACATCATCATGATCTAGAAATACAAAAAAAGATTAAAAAGATCTACACCATGACTCTCTAGAAGCAGAGCTAGAATATTAGAGGAAAAGCAGAGGGGGCTCAGTCCCTTCCCCTCCAGGATCATTCGGAGTCCAGTGGCCAACATCGATCTTCTGTGTGGAACAGTACAGTCCACAGGGATCGGACATCAGCATAAAGATCAGTAATGAGAAGAGACACATGCCAAGTATATTACGTCTGCACGTTCACAGAGCTGATCTGGCACAGAACTCACGTCGATCAAGCCCTGTTAATCTACTGATGGTTCCTTTCAGGCCTTGGTGATACTCGGATCGATAGAGGAAAGATTCACTTTGATCTGTAATCTATTGCAGATGGTTTTTCGTCCTTGAAAACTGGAATTGCCTGATGATTGTGCCAGTGGAGAGATTAATTGGATAAAAAGAAGTGAGAGACCTTCGCTGCTGGCTAAATTCAGCCTTGGAATAGATTGGTCTCTCCTGGCCTTTTAAACCAGACGCTTAATGAGTCACACTAGCACAAGCTTGGAGGGCAAGATTAAATTTAATCAAATCTAAGGCCCAACCTAATTGTTCGCATTAAGAAATTACAATGCAACTCTTTTTAGACATACTGTAGTTTTGCTTGAGTGCTTTACACACTCTAGAGATTTCGAGGTCTTGAGTATGTGGTAATGGCAAATGGTAAATTAAATTAAATAACTTTCATATGAAGCGTCTTAATGCTGCTTTTAGTGGCCCAAACAATTAACTCCCAAATAAACCAATCATACAAGCAGATGCATCCCATTCCACACATGCACACACTCACCCACTCTCGGACTGAATCGGGGGCTCGTCCGGGATCGGTTTGTCATCAGACCTCCTATGGCTTTGTGTGTGTGCATCAGTGCTGGGCCCTGGCTCCTGGCTACTTTGGGGGGCTGCATGAGTTCTGGAAGGTTCTGGAGAGGACATGTGCTTGAAGCTGTGGGGTAAGGGGCTGCCGGAGTGGTGGGAACCACTGGCCAGCGCACATTGGACAAAGGAACGTGTGACCCAACCATCAAAGCAGTGGCATTTTAGGGAGTTTTAACATCTGGTTAATTTCAGGGTCAGACCTGAACGAGTGATCATAAACAGGAAAGGAACGTTGGGAGTGCAGTAGAGCTGCACGATTAATTGTTAAATGATTGCGATCTTGATTCAAACTTCCATGCAATCTTATTTCCAAATGGAAATGATTTGTCTGTCTATTAAACCATTGACAAAGTCATACCGGAAAATCACAGAGAGAGCAGTTATGTTTAGCTATGAAACCGCTTCACAGACTTTTCAACCACACAGTATTATTTATAACCAAGAAGAAAATGCATCATTATTACAATTTAAGTCCTTGTTTTGGAGCAAAGCAAATTATCTACAGGTCTGAAAACACCTTTAAAGTGCCCGTTATTCCATTTTGAATATTGTCTTTCATGCAATGTGTAATGTAGCTGTATGTGAATGTAAACAATCTGCAAAGTTATAAAGCCGTTTCAATGATGAGTGCTACTCTAATCTTGGGGAGTTCAATGCTTGATTTACAAAACGCTTGCTCTTGAAAGATGGCTCATCACCCAGTTTATTTGGACCATCTGGCTCCACTCAATCACAACCTGTTTGAATGACAAATAATGTTTATATTTTATATCGAGCGTTCAAAATACAGAACTATGGCAATGGGTGTACTGTGTCCGACATGTGCTGTATGCAGTAGACCAATCACAACAGACTAGGGCCATCTGACCAATCAGAGAACAGTAGGCTCATGAAAAGGAGGGGTTTAGAGAGACGGCTTTAAACGAACAGTTTGATATTCATTGGATATTGCATATTTTGAGAAAGCAAAAACGTTTTTGACATTGTATGCATTTAAAGCCCCTGTAGGAGACTCCAAAACAATATCAGGAACCTTAAAAATTGCACAATAGGGGCATTTTAAAGTAATACAATGCAGCTGGGTACTATGAACAATCCCTGGGGCTTTCGTTTAAGAAACGGTGGATGAATTCTGCATTGACAGCGCTCTGTTCAGGCATCTTTTGAAATGTCTTCACAAGTCAAACATTCACTCAAAAACACACACATCAGAACTGACAACATGCCTATGAGCAGGACCCTGACCTTTCTACAACAGCATGACAGTTGCCATTCTCCCCGATCTCAAAGAAACTTCTTACCATTTTTTCTGCCTTTTATGTAACATTCTATACTTACAAGTCTTTACATAAAAAGCATTAATAACTGTGTAAAGTTGTATACTTTTGAAAAGTCTCTTTGCTGGTTCTGGTTCCTATGTTACCTCAAAGACAATGCATCTTTCTTTTCCATGATGATAAAATAACAATTCCATGATAATAATAAGAAACGTTTCTTGAGCAGCAAATCAGCATATAAGAATGATTTCTGAAGATCATTTGACACTGAAGACTGGAGTAATGATGCAGAAAACTCCGCTTTGATCACAGCAATAAATTACATTATAACATACAGAATATTCATATAGAAAACAGTTTTTGGAACTGTAATAATAGTGTACAATATGAATGCTTTACTGCATTTTTGATCAAATAAATGCAGCCTAAATGAGCAATAGTGTCTTCCTTCAAAAACCACCCCAAATATCTGAACTGGTCAAGATTTTAGCATCTATAAAATGAGGACACAAGTCAATGTCAGTAATTTAGCCTGTAATGCCTGCAGACCTGTTACTAAAATTAGGATTCCTCTCTCTCCAAGTGAATACACACAGCTGGATATTTAACATGTAAAAATAGGCAAAATACTTAAACAGTTGCACCCAATTAACTGTGTGTTTGTTTGTGCGTAACTGGAAGAATATGCATATGCATATTTATAAACAACAACTGATGGCAGAGTGGGAAGTGCACATATTCTGATGTTAGCATTCCACGGTGGAAATCCAGCCAGCAGGCTAATCAATAATGTTGGCAGAAACATTATCTGAACATAATCAGCCAGGAAATGCTCAATCCATTTAACCTCAAGACAAAAATCTGACCTATTTATATTCTCATAAGCATCAGCGGTCTCTCTTTTGCTCACCTAGAATGAGATGAGATTTCGCTTAGGTCTCCCATACTCGTGTCCGCAGGCCCATGTCCGGTGGCCAGAGCTGCGGCGTAGCTCTGGGGAAGGTATAACCTGCTGTGGTCCTCCTCTGTGGATCCTTCTTCTGTCCGCTCCGGTGTCCACGGGTGTCCCGGATCAGACGCCCCGCGGCCCTGGAGCATGACACGGGAAACAGATGCACCGGCGACCCCTGGGGTCATGCTACAGGGTGCAGTGTCAATGCCGCTGTCTGTGGAGGCTCCTTTAATGTAGGTGAGACCCAGCATCTCTGGATCCATCAGGTCCCCGGAGCCAAAGTGCTTCTCATCACTGTTACTGCTGGAGGCGTTGCTAGACAGAGTGTTGCTGCTGGAGTGGCTTGAGTTCTTATCGCCGCCCTGCTGGAGGACGACAGAAAAACATATCAAGGAAACATTAGCAATAGGGCCATTTTGGCAAGACATCTACTAAAGCCTGGCTCACGCGGCAGGAGTTTTAAAATCCTAGCCGATTATGAAATCTAGTTGCAGCACACACATAAGGAGAATCTTTGCAGACTATCTTCCCTCTGATCTTAAACATGCACACACTACAAGATTTGCGCATTTGCTATTGTGAAAGTACTGACGTAATAATATAGCCATCATCATTCCAATTTAAATCCTAAATATCAAACATGTTTGGCCCTGATTTGTGTGCTAGCAGATCGGGAGGTGTAAGATTAAATCTGTGAATGCTTCACATCACAAGAGAACCCGTGCTGAACATCCCCATAGCGTCTGGCTGCAGACATGCACTTGCATTTTCAGACTAGCACTCTTAGATGCATGCAATTCCACAAGTGATGCCACTTGCAGTCTTTTTTATATTTATTTTATTATTATATATTATTACTTTTTATTTAATCTTTCAACATATAACACAAGTAGCAAGGTGGTGAAGACAAAAAAATCAAGCTAAGTCACTTGCAATCGACACGAATCGAGCCTTTTGCCAATGGAGACAAGTGGTTTAAAACAGTGATTAACACTAATTTAGTACTATAACATTTTTAAGCAGCAACTTAGCAGCCAACTAGCAAGAACTAGTTCTATTTTCTCAAACAACATAAATGTAAATATATGGAAAATAAAACATATATTAAATCTATAAATATGAAAAAATATATATATATAAAACCATAAAAAATATAATACACAAACAAGTAACTAAATCTGTCTGCTAGGAGAATGAAAAAACATATCAAAGAAACATTAATAATAATTTGCTATGGCATGTTTATATTTAAAAATGAAAAGGAATACAAATTAATTAATCCATTAAAAATGTAATAATTCTACAGCAACAGCACTGCTATATTTACGTGGCCAAGAAACACTTTTATTATATAACTAGTAACTATAAATACAGTATCCTTAATCAAAAAAATTGAAATGTATAATCATGCTCTAAAAATAATGGATAGAAAGCCAAATCGATGGCATCATTGCAACGACTTAAATTTAATGTTAAGTTTCACAAATTTTAAAAAGCTGTCATATATAAAATTAATTTTTAAATGTTTGCATAAGGCACCATCTGTTCTATGTAAATTGATAAAAAGACAGGATGATACAAGTAGAATCACTAGGAGTTCGGCAGGTGGGAATTGTAGGATTCATTTTTGTAGAACTACACAAGGGCAAAGAGCCTTTTCTATTGAGGGCTCCAAACTCTGGAATAAACCAGAGTTTAAAATAAACCAGATTTTTATTACCATATTTTAATCTAAGAATTTTTGCATGTATAAGTGTAATGTAATGTAAAGGTTTTTTTTTTACTTATATGTATAATTGAGGGAGGTATTTGAATGGCAGTACTCAGTCAGTTCTATGTGTAGTAGTTTTATTCTTTGTTTCTATTTAATTTTTTTTTTTTTTTTTAGAAAAGCCTTTCTAGGGACCTGAGATGCAAATTAGCTTATGCTATACTCTCTATGTGCAATACATATTTTATAATCTTTCTTTTGTACTGTCCCTATACAAATAAACTTATAAATAAATAAAAAATATAGTACACACACACAAACACACACACATATATAAATATATATAAATATATATATATATATATATATGAATAATATAATAACCTAAAATAAATGTAATAGAATTTACATAAATATACATAAATAATATATATAAAAATAAATAAATATATACATATGAGATCAAACTTACACTGCCAGTTTGAGTACCGAAGCTCAATATTTCAAAACACATTGACTAACCGTTTAGAATTGGGTTTAAATATTATACAAAGGAAACAAAACGCAGTATATATCATCCCATTGTCTCTGTGACATTTTGTGCATGCTTGCATATTTTATGATCTATAATTCTAATTAGCAGATGGAAAACAGGCAGTGTCTGCTGTCATATTCTGTCATGTGATGCCGTCTTTAGTCCAAACTAATATCACGCCACTTTAAATGTACCGCTGCATGCTGCAAAGACCCGCAAAACTAATTACTGTGAGCTAATGAATAATTCTGCGACTGGTAATGTATGCAAATATGAGCTGTATTCATTAATTAGTGCGCAGACAATAGGCGTAATAAATCAAGAGAGCAGACCAATGTACATCTCCCAGCGGATACGAACAACAGCAACAGACATTAGAGACCATTCAGAGCTGAAAAGGTTTGTAAGATATTGATATAGATGGCAGAAAGCAAACACACAATAACAGACATAATTAAGAGACATCTGCTTTTATACAGACTGCCATCAAATGATCCAACAACACACTGATCAATGCAGCAGCACTCAACGTGGATGTCCTTTAATCTTTCATGCTTTTCTGTGTTGGTTTAAAAAGCTGTACAGATAAAAACCACCTATAGCGCTTCATTGCAGCCATACAAATCATATTCAGTAGATTAAACTTTCTCAGGATCTTAAAGCCTTCAGAGCAACTGAGAAAATCATTAGAGAACATAGCAATGAACTTCAGTTTACTTTCATTTTAGTAAAACTGATTGGATATGACACTTAACGTGGGCTCGAATAAATTAAGACAATATCGGCTGATTTCTTTAATGGAAATTGTTCAATTACGAAGTAATGTGATTAAAAACTGCAGTGTTTGCACATGCTCTTCACAGTCACTGAAAGAGAAAAGCCTCATTAAAAAGAAGTACTAACATTAGTGTAAGCCAAACAAAGTAATTAACATTAATTTACCTTGGAGCAAATGAAGATGATCGTACTAATAATATATGTTTTCATTCATGAACGAGGATGAAACGTGGTTTAATTGCAAAAAAGCTTTTACAGTTAATTTCTATAAAACTGTCCTCCATAAACTGAAAAAGAAAAAGTAAAGTCACAATTGGTCAGTAACATTTTTAAGGCAGGGTGGCTCAGCGAAGGGTTAATGATGCTTAAATAAATGCAAATGCAGTGCAACAAAATGACGATGCTTAATTATTTTTGTATCATTCACTACTGAGAAAATATAGTTCTTTTACCCAATATTTACCTTTTTTCTTTTTGCTTATGAGAGCATCTCTGTGAACTAAAGCCAGACTCATTAGTGAAAAATTCTACAAATGTAAACTTCACTTCAGTCTGTTACAGTGTGAAGATCATTTGAGAAATGATGCTCGCTAGGTTTGGAAGAGAGCTTCTATCTACTGTACACTATATCTTCAGTACAGGAGCCTGTTGTTTCTGCACTAAATGACTGTAATTCACTTTCAGCTGGATGCCGGTGGTCAGACGATATTAAAGGAACAGACAGTGTGAGATAGTGGGTAAAACACACATTGAAGGTGAGAGAGCGAGAGAGAGAGAGAGAGAGAGAGAGAGATAACAGCACCAAAGGCAGACTGACCTTATCTGCGTTCATTCATCACACTGACACACATGCACACTGACAGCAGCACCAGCGGTCTCATGCGTGTCTGTCACATGAAGGCTTTCAGCGAACGCAGAAAAACTAAAGACGAGTCGGAGAACTGTCCCAAGCAGAGGAAGCCCAAGAACAAATCCTGCTCACCACATTAAAACACATTCAGATACTGTAGGGAAATCTAAACATATAGTTGCATATATAACCAATGCCTCCTGCTGGCCAGCCACTATCCAACTGAATTATAAACAAAGCACATGGTATATTTCTGTCCTTTAAATGAACCGGACCTCATAAGCTCCTATACGGATGTAGGACAAGCAAGATTTTGCCAAGTAGGACAAGCTTCTGAATCCACATAAAATTATCATCAAACAATACGATTTTAAGGGTTTGAACTGTAATGTTCCTGCTTTCTGTGTCCTCGATGTTAATAAAACAAAACACAGAGAAAATTCACTTTTGTAGCTTTAACAGATTTATTAGATTTCATTTCGACTACACAGTGAAGACTATGCACTGTGTTATTTTACATTTGATTATTCAATTTCTCTATCTGAAAACTGTTAGTCTTGAATAATATAAAGCACTGTTTATTTCATTTGTATCTTTGTTCTATTATATTTATCTATGCTTGCTTGTAATTTGTTGATTTACTCGCCTACAAAATCATCCCAATCATTGATTATTTTTCTCCAGATAGAGCTATTCAAGACATCTGGTGGTTTTTTTCTTTTTTTCATATCGGAATATATATCACAGAAAAACAAAATATCGCAATGTGAGTTTTTTTTCCAATATCGTGCAGCCCTAATTTCTAATACAGGAAAAGTTATGAATGCTCATTTTTCTATTAAGGTCAATAATTCTGAAAATATTTTCTAAACATAATAATATTTTATCAGGTAGAAATTCTTCTGAGCATTGTCATTTTAGTACACTGCTATTATATATATATATATATATATAAATTTGTTTATTTTTGTATTTTTCGTCATCTGTCTATAAAGTTATTACCAACCTATCGTTTCATAATAATAATAATAATAATAATAATAAACATTAGTTGATATAGCGCCTGTAAAAGTAGCATAATAGCACCATTTTTTATAAAGAGTATAATTATGATAATGGTTTCTAATTATCTTAAGTTTTAAATATTTAGTTTTTATTTTTGTATTTCTAGATATCCAAAATAGGATTTCCAATATTTAATTTTAAAAATATAATAATTTTGTTACCTATTGTAATCTATAGTTACTTCTACTTTCTATAAATTAAAAAAAAAATGTAATTACAGCAGCTGTTCCAGAGGAAACATGAAAAAGCTTGGACATCACTGTTTTAAAGGCATTTAATGGTTGGACTAATGTTTGGCTCTTGGCATCACTTGTCTTCTGCTCCACATGAGTGTTAAATGGGGGAATAGTCTTACCCGTGTCAATTTGTTTGGTGAATCCTTGCCTCTTTCCTTCAAGGAATTGAGGATCTTGGTGGAAGGGACGTGCAACTTCGCCTCTGTGAAGAAAGAGTGAAGGATAAACATGCAGATCGCAGAACATCTGACTGTCTGACATGGTTTCTAGCTGGTCACTGGTTTAGATGTCTAGTCTTAAGGCTGGTAGTCTTCCTTAGACCAACTACTGATCACCTACAATATTATAAAAACCAGACTACAATGACTAGGGTCGCATGATAAAAAAAATACAGTAACTGAGATTTTTCTGATAAAAAGTGCATTTGTAATTTAAAATGCAAAAAAAAAAAAAAAAACTATATAAATATGACTATGTGAAAAAATACAATAATTTACTACTACTACTAATACTGCTACAAGATAAAAAAAATATTAAATAAATTAAATTAATACTATTCATTTTGTAAAAAAATAAATAAAAAAGAATGCAGCCCTGATTTCTAATACTGGGAAAGTTATGAATGCTAATTTTTCTATTTATGGCAATAATCATGATAATATTTTCTAATTATAATAGTATTTTATCAGGTAGTAATTCTGAGCAATGTCATTTTAGTACACTGTTAATATATATTAATTTGTTTATTTTTGTATTTTCCATCATTTTGCTTTTAGTTTTAGCCATTTGTAATTTAAAATGCAAAAAAAAAAAAACTATATAAATATGACTATGTGAAAAAGTAAAATAATTTACTACTACTACTAATACTGCTACAAGATTAAAAAATATTAAATAAAAAAATATTACTATTCATTTTGTAAAAAAAATAAAAGAAAAAAAATATGTAAAAAAGAAAAAAAACTACAAGTCTGCTGTGTCTGTATATAGGGTTAAACAAATTGGCCAAAAACAGTGTGATTATTGTGTGATTATAGATATATATATATATATATTAGGGGTGTAACGGTACACGGACCGTTTCGGTATAGTGCTTTCGGTACGGTCCACGTGTGTACCGAATGACGGAATGCAATATTTTGTGCGCGGAACATTTTCGTGTTTCCAAACGAGCATATTATGTGGCGGAAGTCTCAGTCATCAGCGCAGATCCCGCCCTGCACCTGATTCTAAGGCCGGCGGCACACTGGATGCGTGGCGCAAGCGTCTCAGCTGCGTGGCGGGTCCGTTTTTAATTCGGCTCCCATGTTAACAGGTTAGAGCTTGCAGACTGCCTGTGTAACCCCCACAAACTCTCTCTACCCAGGGTTTACAGCTCCTCTACTGGACTAAATACTTTCAGTGGGACAATATCCAAGAAAACACTCAAATACCCAAACTCATTAACTAATAGTTTTATTATTTTACAATCATAATATTAAAACCCAGGGGGCAGCAGGTTAATGCAGTCATGACAGGTTCAATTTAATAAAGAGGCAATGAATGAGTTCAACAATGTTAACATCAAGAATAATAAAGTAACAACCAACAAGATATACTCAGCAAAAGATTTCAGTAGTTAGTCAATCCATGCATTAAATATATTCATGTGATCACCTCTCATACATAAGTTCCTACTTCCTGTTGGCCTTCTGTAGCAAATTGTAGCTCCGTGTAGCTGTTTTTATTTTATTTTTTCTCTAGAATCTTTATCTTACTATCACTCTCTGTTTTTTAAAGTGGTAAAATATAACTTAATTCACACCATATTTCTGATATTATCGATCAATCTTATCAGATTAACTTTGATCGTTCACTTTTATTTTATATCCGGAGTGCAGTACACCTGCAAAGCGTTAGCACTCGTTAGCTTGTCATTAGCGTTTTCATTTGAACCTATCACTGTTTTCTTTTCTCCTCTCCCTCACTTCAGTTTTTCACAAGTTCATCAAACAACAGCAGTAAGAATATTTCATCAAGCAAGGTGAGTAATGGCTTCTCTCGTCATTGTTACTTGCACCTCATGCCACATTCACATGTGATAAATGCAGGGAAATAGTTAGGCTGACAGAGAAGATTTCAGAATTAGAGACACGCATCCAAACTTTAATTGAGGACAGTAAGAATGTTAGGGCTCTAGATACGGCTTTGGATGCGTCTAGCTCAGGGATTCCTGTACATTGTTCGGTTCCGGAAACAGAGCCCCTGCAGCAGGGCAACTGGGTGACGGTGAGGCATCATAGTCGTGAGTCAAAACACCGCTCTTCTGTTCCGATCAAAACATTAAACAGGTTCTCCCCACTCAGTGATGCACCCACTGAGAAACCTGATGAAAGTGCTCTAGTTATTGGTGATTCTATTGTACGGAACGTGAATATAGAGACACCAGCCACCATAGTCAAATGTTTACCGGAAGCCAGAGCGCCTGAGATCTTGGCAAATTTAAAAGTGCTGGCTAATGCTAAACGTAAATACAGTAAGATTGTTATTCATGCCGGCGCTAATGATGTTCGACTTCGCCAGTCGGAGATCACTAAAAATAACATTAAAGAGGTGTGTGAACTTGCAAGCACGATGTCAGACACTGTAATATGCTCTGGTCCCCTCCCTGCTTACCGTGGTGATTAGATGCATAGCAGATTGTCATCACTCAATGGCTGGATGTCTAAGTGGTGCCCACAGAATAACATAGGTTTCATAGACAATTGGACGAGCTTTTGGGGCAGACCTGACCTGTTTTCTGACCTGACCTGTCTTCATCCCTCCTGGGGTGGCGCCACTCTTCTCTCTAGAAATATGGCAAATAGTCTTAGTGTTTATACTTGACTAACTGGGGCCCAGGTCAGGAAGCAGACAGACTGGCTAAACTGACCGTCTGCTAGCTGCCTCCCGTCACAGAGGTCAGTTAATTCTCAGCACATAGAGACTTTTTCACCTAGATATCACACTATAGAGACTGTGTCTGTTCCCCGAACTAGAAAAAACAAAAAACGTCCAAACCAAGTTAAGATTAACAATTTAATTGATGTTCAACAAATAAAAAACAGAAGCAATATGGATAAACAAATGATAAAGCTTGGCTTATTGAATATCAGATCCCTTTCTACGAAAACACTTTTTGTAAATAATATGATCACTGATCATAATATAGATGTACTCTGTTTGACAGAAACCTGGCTAAAACCTGATGATTACATTATTTTAAATGAGTCCACCCCCCAAGATTACTGTTATAAACATGAGCCACGTCTAAAAGGCAAAGGTGGAGGTGTTGCTTCAATTTATAACAACGTTTTCAGGATTTCTCAGAGGGCAGGCTTCAAGTATAACTCGTTTGAAGTAATGGTACTTCATATAACATTATCCAGAGAAACAAATGTTAATGATAAATCCCCTGTTATGTTTGTACTGGCTACTGTATACAGGCCACCAGGGCACCATACAGACTTTATTAAAGAGTTTGGTGATTTTACATCCGAGTTAGTTCTGGCTGCAGATAAAGTTTTAATAGTTGGTGATTTTAATATCCATGTTGATAATGAAAACGATGCATTGGGATCAGCATTTATAAGACATTCTGAACTCTATTGGTGTTAGACAACACGTTTCAGGACCTACTCATTGTCGAAATCATACTCTAGATTTAATACTGTCACATGGAATTGATGTTGATGGTGTTGAAATTATTCAGCCAAGTGATGATATCTCAGATCATTATTTAGTTCTTTGCAAAATTCATATAGCCAAAATTGTAAATTCTACTTCTTGTTACAAGTATGGAAGAACCATCACTTCTAACACAAAAGACTGCTTTTTAAGTTATCTTCCTGATGTATCCAAATTCCTTAGCATATCCAAAACCTCAGAACAACTTGATGATGTAACAGAAACTATGGACTCTCTCTTTTCTAGCACTTTAAATAAAGTTGCTCCTTTTCGCTTAAGGAAGGTTAAGGAAAACAGTTTGACACCATGGTATAATGAGCATACTCGCACCCTAAAGAGAGCAGCCCGAAAAATGGAGCGCAGCTGGAGGAAAACAAAACTAGAGGTATTTCGTATTGCTTGGCGGGAAAGTAACATATCCTACAGAAAAGCATTAAAAACTGCTAGATCCGATTACTTTTCTTCTCTTTTAGAAGAAAACAAACATAACCCCAGGTATTTATTCAATCCAGTGGCTAAATTAACGAAATATAAAGCTTCAACAAGTGTTGACATTTCCCAACACCACAGCAGTAATGACTTTATGAACTACTTTACTTCTAAAATCGATACTATTAGAGATAAAATTGCAACCATTCAGCCGTCAGCTACAGTATCACATCAGACAGTGCACTATAGACCCCCTGAGGAACAGTTCCACTCATTCTCTACTATAGGAGAGGAAGAATTGTATAAACTTGTTAAATCATCTAAACCAACAACATGTATGTTAGACCCTATACCATCTAAGCTCCTGAAAGAGGTGCTTCCAGAAGTCATAGATCCTCTTCTGACTATTATTAATTCCTCATTGTCATTAGGATATGTCCCCAAAACCTTCAAACTGGCTGTTATTAAGCCTCTCATCAAAAAACCACAACTTGACCCCAAAGAACTAGTTAATTATAGACCAATCTCGAATCTCCCTTTTCTGTCCAAGATACTAGCAAAGGTGGTATCCACACAATTATATTCCTTCTTAGAGAAAAATGGTATATGTGAGGATTTCCAGTCAGGATTTAGACCGTATCATAGTACTGAGACTGCTCTCCTTAGAGTTACAAATGATCTGCTCTTATCATCTGATCGTGGGTGTATCTCTCTATTAGTTTTATTGGATCTTAGTGCTGCGTTTGACACAATTGACCACAACATTCTTTTGCATAGACTTGAACACTTTGTTGGCATCAGTGGAAGTGCATTAGCATGGTTTAAATCGTACTTATATGACCGCCATCAGTTCGTAGCAGTGAATGAAGATGTATCCTATCGATCACAAGTGCAGTATGGAGTACCTCAAGGCTCAGTACTAGGGCCGCTACTCTTCACGCTTTATATGTTACCCTTGGGAGATATCATCAGGAAACATGGTGTTAGCTTTCACTGTTATGCTGATGATACTCAGCTCTATATTTCTTCGCAGCCCGGTGAAACACACCAATTTGAAAAACTAATGGATTGCATAGTCGATATAAAAAACTGGATGATGAGTAATTTCTTACTGCTAAATTCTGAAAAAACAGAGGTGTTAATTATAGGACCTAAAAACTCTGCTTGTAATAAACTAGAACACTGTCTAAGACTTGATGGTTGCTCTGTCAATTCTTCGTCATCAGTTAGGAACCTAGGTGTGCTATTTGATCGCAATCTTTCCTTAGAAAGCCACGTTTCTAGCATTTGTAAAACTGCATTTTTCCATCTCAAAAATATATCTAAATTACGGCCTATGCTCTCAATGTCAAATGCAGAAATGTTAATCCATGCATTTATGACCTCAAGGTTAGATTATTGAAATGCTTTATTGGGTGGTTGTTCTGCACGCTTAGTAAACAAACTACAGCTAGTCCAAAATGCAGCAGCAAGAGTTCTTACTAGAACCAGGAAGTATGACCATATTAGCCCGGTCCTGTCAACACTGCACTGGCTCCCTATCAAGCACCGCATAGATTTTAAAATATTGCTTATTACTTATAAAGCCCTGAATGGTTTAGCACCTCAGTATTTGAATGAGCTCCTTTTACATTATAATCCTCTACGTCCGCTACGTTCTCAAAACTCAGGCAATTTGATAATACCTAGAATATCAAAATCAACTGCAGGTGGCAGATCCTTTTCCTATTTGGCGCCCAAACTCTGGAATAACCTACCTAACATTGTTCGGGAGGCAGACACACTCTTGCAGTTTAAATCTAGATTAAAGACCCATCTCTTTAACCTGGCTTACACATAACATAATAATATGCTTTTATTATCCAAATCCGTTAAAGGATTTTTAGGCTGCATTAATTAGGTAAACCGGAACCGGAAACACTTCCCATAACACCCTATGTACTTGCTACATCATTAGAAGAATGGCATCTATGCTAATATTTGTCTGTTTCTCTCTTGTTCCGAGGTAAACGTGGCCACCAGATCCAGTCTGTGTCCAGATCAGAGGGTCAGTCACCCGGATCCAGTACGTATCCAGACCAGATGCTGGATCAGCACCTAGAAAGGACCTCTACATCCCTGAAAGACAGCGGAGACCAGGACAACTAGAGCCCCAGATACAGATCCCCTGTAAAGACCTTGTCTCAGAGGACCACCAGGACAAGACCACAGGAAACAGATGATTCTTCTGCACAATCTGACTTTGCTGCAGCCTGGAATTGAACTACTGGTTTAGTCTGGTCAGAGGGGAACTGGCCCCCCAACTGAGCCTGGTTTCTCCCAAGGTTTTTTTCTCCATTCTGTCACCGATGGAGTTACGGTTCCTTGCCACTGTCGCCTCTGGCTTGCTTAGTTGGGGTCACTTCATCTACAGCGATATCGTTGACTTGATTGCAAATAAATGCACAGACACTATTTAACTGAACAGAGATGACATAACTGAATCCAATGATGAACTGCCTTTAACTATCATTTTTGCATTAATGACACTGTTTTCCTAATGAATGTTGTTCAGTTTCTTTGACACAATGTATTTTGTTTAAAGCGCTATATAAATAAAGGTGACATTGACATTGACATTACACTGCAAGACCTAATAATCATAAATACCACACCAATAAATGCATACCAAATATTAATCACCACAAACCGTCCATAATACTCGTGCTAAATATCTAGCCGTCATCAACTGTATAGGAGGCGTATGGAAAAGGATAACCTGCCCACCCCCTTACACACACACTCACTCTACACACAAATAGCACCGGGGGACCATTGGGTTCACACATATATCTGGGCCTCCCCGGCAAACACAGCAGGGACAGACATTAACACCCAATACAATAATAAAAGCACAATGTACTGCTGGCTTTCTTAACCGCTACCGGACGTGGGTTAATAAGCAATATTCAGTGAACTCAACGGCCAAACATAAACGGGGAAAACCCCAGCAAAATATCCCTCCCGATCGATTCGCACGGGTCGCACAACAATCTTAAACCCACGTCCCGGCACGGCAGCTTTGGCAAGGAACTCAGCAGCAACAACCCGAAAAACCCTCCCGCAACAACCAATACATCATACATTTATAATGCTTCCCTCTAATTACTAATGCCACACAGGTGTCCCTTTTCCCCAGCGAGTCATGAGGAAACACGGAGGATGCTCTCAGTATTGCCACTCCCCTTATTTAAGGATGAGCAGCTTACACCTGCGTGAGACGCGCGGAAAACGCGTGCATGCTAGAAATAGAACCGACGCCTATTTTTCACGTGACACGCACGCGTGTTGGAAGCGTTTCCAGGCAAAATAGAATAGGAAATATGTTTATATGTCATTTTGTACACAAATACATATTAATTCATGACACTTTGATGTTTGAAAGTCTATAGGATATAAATGTAAATGTAAATTCAGATATAAATGTAATTTAAAAAATAAATGAATAATTATTGATTTTCAAATATTGCACCTGTCAAACATAAGTCTATTTTGCCGTCAATACTGTTGATGGGGTCCTTTATCAGTAGGCTTTATATTTATGCTCAACATGAAGTATAGATATTGTTGTCATGAAGACAAGAGCCTGGTCTGTCAGCGGTCTCCCTCTATGTCACCTACAGTAACAGGCACGGCACGGTTCTGGTGAAGCAGGCCTACAAGCTGGGATTGGTAATGCTGCACTGTAATCATAGTTATTTATTTATATTTTTTATTATATTTTATTATATGATATTGGTTTGAGACTGACAGTATTTGGAGAACTTTGCAGCAGTATTTTATTTCTTACTCTATTTTTATTTTATATATATTTTATTAAAAAGTATTTAAAAAAAAGTGTATAGTAATAAACAACCTGCAGTTTAATGTTTGCATTTCTTTCCCTTACTGTACCGAAAATGAACCGAACCGTGACTTTAAAACCGAGGTACGTACCGAACCGTGATTTTTGCGTACCATTACACCCCTAATATATATATATATATATATATATATATATATCAATAATCACCATATAATAATCACATTATATGTGCAGTGGCTGAAGTCTGTCTGAGCGTCCGTGTTCAGTGGAGGATGAGAGTGAAGCTGTGGATGTGTGAAAGGCACCTGAAGAGCGTGTCCTCTCCAGAGTCGGCTCTCTCTCTCGCAGCATCTCTCCGTCTCCCAGCATGCCCTGGGCTTCAGCCGAGCGCTCGTGGAGCACAGGAGACTGACACCTGCGGACGAGACCGGCTAGAGCTCAGACTCATGGGAACGGCCAGAATTACTTCATTCAGCCAAACAAGGACGATGAACATTATCTGGGATATTCATCTTTCGTTGCAGTGCACAGAGTTGGATTAAAACACCTCCAGCTGTGATTTTTTATTGGTTATAAAAAAACATTGGATATTAAGAAGAAGTCAACGAAGTCTGGTAATAAAATGTGTGAAGATCCTGTGGCTCACGTCTGCAGATGTTGATAGATTTTATCATTGCTGGACAAGACTTGTGAAATCTGATAAAAGTGAGCAGTGCTAAAGAGAAAGAAAATCGAAACATCTTTATGGCCAACTTAAAATCAAGTACTAATTTCTTTTATTAAATTAGAAAATTACCAACTACTCTGCCTGAAAATTAATTGGGTTACACGTGAATTAATTTCTAAAAACGCAAATCAATTTACGTCAGATAGACAACACAATTTACTATATAAAATGTGCTTAAAATGTGAGATAAAATTACATTAAATAATATTAATATTAAATAATTTATATGAACAAATATTTATTTTATAAATATAAATGAATAAATGCTTATTAATTAATATATCGATTCATGCGTTAAGAAAATGTTCAATAAAATAAATACAAAATAATATTTTTTATTAAATACAAAAACTATATATATATATATATATATATATATAGATAGATAGATAGATAGATAGATAGATAGATAGATAGATAAATAAACAAAAATAATATTAATAATTGGTTAATTTATTTATTTACATTAATAGTTTTTTTTATTTAACTAAATTAACACTAAATGAATACTGACTAAAATTTAATAAAAAAAGTATCAATACAATTCTATTAACTGATTTATCAATTAATTTTATATTAATATAATTGATTCGACCAAGACGTTAATACAAAAAAAATTATTTAAGAAATTAAAATTTTTAATATAATGCTATTAATTAATATTGTTGGTTGATTTATTAATTTATATTAACTGAACCAATTAATGAATACTACATTAAACTAGAATAAACTAAATAAATATGGAATAATATTTGATACAAAATGATTAATCTAATATATATTTATTGATTGATTTCATTTGAGTTAACACATTAATACTAAATTAAACGAATAAATAAATACTAAAGGAACACCTGATGATGAAATAATCAATGTAATCGTATTAGCTGTGTGCATGTCATATGTGGAGCAGAATGAGTGTGTGTTACCCGTCGTATCCCGGCTGCTGGTTCCAGCTGGTGCTTGCACAGGGTCCCGGGTCGCTGGAGGACGACTGGTTACTGGGTGAGCTGCGATAGTGTTGGGACGCGTCTCCTTTACTGCAGGACGAGATCAGAGGCTTCTCAACGTCCTGAACGTTCCTGCAGCGAGAGAAACACACATTCTCACCCCAGCTGCGATGCTGATACCCATACAGAGGAGTGCAATGTCAGTCGGAAGTCACAATGCACAGACCTGAATGCACTAATGATGACGTGCACCAACGCATGCATATTGCATGCTAGTATATTAATGCATAAATGTCCTTTAACCCCTGTAAATATCTTACATTCATGCATTTAACCCGTTTATTCAAAAAGGACTTTTCATTGCATTCAAGGTAAACATTTCATCACTTCATGCATTTCTTTTGAAAATGTAAGAGGAGTTTGCATGTGTGTTTTTTGTGTTAGTATTAGTGCATCACTAATAAGAGAGTAAGAGTGAATTCATGATCTGGGTCAGTAAGTTTGCCGGGAACACCGGAAATGCAACACAACACTTTCCAGCAGAATGTAAATTGTCAGTGCATGCTGAAACTGAAAATGTTGCATGCAACTGCACGATCCATGTTTATTTGTCGTTGTTTTTCCACATATTTGGTTAATGCATATTTCACATATTTGTTGTTTTGTCACATATTTGAGTAAATTTTCCCTATATAAGAATCAGGTTTGTGCACGGAAACAAATCTTTATGAGTATGTTTGTCTTATTTTTCAGTTAAAATATCTTAATTCCTTAAATTAAAACCATTTCAACAACTTCACAATGTTTTCTAAAGGGAAATGAGATTGTCAAGCTTTAAAACTGAACATACCATACAATGATAGCCAGGATTATGGAATGTTTGTTAAAGTGTTTTTCAATGCACAGCAAGGCTGCATTTAATCATAATACACCAAAACATCAATACAGTGAAATATTACTACAATTTAAAATAACTATTAAATATTTAAATGCTAAATACTTAGAAATACTAAATAAATATTTCAGCTTTTTACCCTTTATGTGAGTGAATGAGTATTTTTGTTTTGTCTCCCAGTTTCAATAAATTTACTCGAGCAATATTACATGCAATTTTAAGATTTGTTTTCATAGACTTTTTCTTTTCTTAAAAATAAATGCATTTTGTCTTACTGCACCCCCCCCCCCCCAGTTTTAATATTTTTTTTACAGTTTGAAATCATGCAATTCGTACAGTTTAATATAATTATAATTATGATTTAATAAAATTATATTAAAAGTGATTAAAAGTAGTCAGTTGAATTGGTAGAGCTGTTTTAAATTTTCAGAAATGTTGAAAAAATATTTTTATCAAATTCAAATTCTATTATTTTTGGAAAACACACAAAACATGCAGACTTCATATACAGTATATATATATATATCAGTCTTTTTTGCACTAGTCTATACTTTAAGTATACAGTACCACTTTTGATTTATTCATCCAAAATTTGTCAAATTCTGTGACATTCTGCAGTACTGTAAATTCTATTTTGAAAAATGACTGGATTTGTAATTCCATCATAAAGCTCCATACATTAAATGTCAGCAAAGACACAATTAAAATTTCATTATGTCTTCATCCTGGAGTATTTTTTGTGCATTCTATCACCCTGAGCTCTGGTTGCTTCAGGAAGGTGATGGATTCACAGTTACACTCATCCAACCGACATTAAGAAAAACACAAAGCATGCATCTGAAACTGATGTGATACCTGGGTCCATCCGGTAGCTTCCTGTCGAAAGAGGTGCTTCGTGGGATAGCGGTCTGAGCGTGCTGGAGGATCTGCTGGCACGGCATGCGATCAGGACCCTGCGTGGGGGATCCACGGGGAAGAGCCTGGCCGCTGGTGGGCACGCGGTGCCAAGTGGTGTTTCTCTTGAAGGGCGTCTTGTACTCGCAGGGCGTTCCTTCACTGTCCAGCTTATACTCCACCATGGGAATGCGGTAGAGCTCTGAACATCCCCTGAGAGATACAGAGAGCAGGAAAAAACATCAGTTCATCTTATATTTCAACCACCTGTCATATATAGAGACTTCTAGATTTCATGCATCATAAATTGCATTTATTCTTTATTTTGTAAATTTGAAATGCATGGGTTAAAGAAAATTAAATGGGTTGCAAATAATGTTTGAATTATTGCACACACGTCACAATGTTGAGAATTCATGATTCAATCCTTGCAGGGACTAAACTAGTTATCATCTGGTTACGTGTCCTGGAAAATGCATTTGCTATTTAAACAAAATGACAAAAAGTTATAACTGCGTCAGGCTGAAACAAGCAAAAAAACAGGTGTGTCACCAGGTGTATGATACCAGGCCCTCTATGTTAAAAATGTCTTAAGAACTAGTTTGACAGCAGTTAACCTACTGTACTGCAGTTTGTTATCAGTCATACATTTTTTAGATTCAAATTGGACCTTTATGTGTAACTTTTAAAACCATGCTTGCAGAAAAACTAACTAGAAAACTATCTTTTAGACTAGTCTAAGCAGTTTCTGCAGCTGGAGCCTGAGCTTTAAAACTGAATCATACACAAGTGCATCCAAGTTCAGTTTATTTCTATAGCACTTTTCACAAAGTACATCGTTTCAAAGCAGTTTAAAATTAGGTTTATAATATTAAAATATATAGTTATATATGACAATATAACTAGTGGCAATGTAGTAACAAAGTTGGATAATTGTTGGGAAAGAGAAACAAAGCTAATAATTTATATATTTGTTACGTATTTGTTTATTTGTGCTTATAAACATCCGTGTTAAATAGAAAATATAAACATTGCTAATTTACATTCATAATCCATTAGTGACAATATGCAAATACATAATATCTTTCATTAACATTTAATACCTTACTTAGCAACACAGAAGTAAACAATTTTCTTTAAATGTGTAACTTAAAGTGAAGTAAAACTGTTTGCACTACAAACCAGTGGGTTTACGACAGGCCCGGCTGCAGGATGAAATGACTGAGGGGGCATGTGAAATTGTTAAGGGGGCTTAACTTTATTACACCATCAATGATTAATACACACTGAGATCTCGCTTTGCAACGACAGATTTTTAAATACAGAGCTCCCTAAAACACTCCATATGCAACTGCAGGTAAGTTAACCAGAGACTGACTAGCAAGTTTTAAACAGCGTAATGATGATAGATCATGTCCTATACCTTTTTAGAAGAGCTGCAGTCTCCTTGATTTGGCACTGAATGTCCTTAGTAACAACTGTATTTTCAGGAAATCACACAGTCGACAAAAGATAAGCCAGCGTCATTTATTATGAATAATTAACCCTTTCACACTTAAGTTTAAAATATTCTAACTGACTCCCGAGAGTAAGATTCTTCAAGGCGACAGTTATTTTAGAACGTTCCCCCTTAATGTTTCCATGGCAACGCGTCATATTTGTCACGTGAAACACCGCAGCCACAATAATAACGCTGTATAACAGATCCTTCATTTCGTTTTTCCTTTTTTATTCGAAATATTCACAAACTTACTTACCATGTCATCAACTATCTGATATTCCGATTCTCAAATATGTTTAAGTGAGTGTGTTTGGTCGTTTAAAAACTTTTATAACAATAGAGTAAACTTTATAGTGAGCCTACTTCCAGTGTGTTTGTCTGATATGAAAAACACACGTCTGCAAATTATATTTGAATAGATAGTTATTGCTGCTTCCACAGACTCCAAATGTAGGCTATTGTTTCACCAGTGCTTATGTGTAGCCTATTTAAATGTATGAAATCTAAAATAAACATTATGAGGTTGAAAACACTGCATAGTTGTGATATATGACAGCGTTGAGCTCGTCAGTATCTGGCTCAGCGCCAACCAACGCGAAAGACGTTTGAATCTGGCAGTAATGTCACGAGTCACAACACTGAACATTCTAAATCCCATGGGGATAAGGTTCAATTATTATTTAACTCAAAAGGTTGAACATTTTATTTTTAACCATGAATACAAAAATGAAACAGAGGGGGCACAAGTCAGATCTGAGGGGGCATTGCCCCCTTTTGCCCCCTTGTGGCGCCGGGCCTGGTTTACGATTAGGATAATAAATTAAAATAATACAATAAACTCCAGTTTGCAATAAAAAAGCAGTATAACAGGCTTATTTGTACATGTAAAATAATCAGAAGTGAATGTCACTGGAATCCTTGCACATTCAACTTCCTCCAGCTCTTATGTTAAAAATAAGGTGGATAAAAGCGCTAGAAGGGAACTAGAAGACACACAAAAAAGGAGAAGCTCGTTGAGGTGGGTTTTTGGGTTGAAAGAAAAGAGCCTGAGGGTTACGAAAACAGTCTGCTCAAAAAATAAAAAAAACCTTCTGCAATTCAACTCTGGAGCTATTGTCTGCATGAAGCGCTTGAGGTGAAGGGTTAACTTTCTGCTCTTCCGTTTGCATAAGCAGCCCACAGGCTCGTATCAATTAGATGCAGAAGACAGGTCTAGAATCAGACGATGTGATCTCTGCATGGGTTTTAAATTGAGCTGCATTTATCATTGCCTTCTGGATATCACTGACCTTGCGTCCTCAGGAGGCCAGAGAACACGAGACGCTACGCTACACTTTCTGGCATGAGCAACAGCAATGCAAAGCATCCTCGAAAGGGATTTTTTTTGACAGAGAAATCCTGCCGGAAAACATTAAAGAAACAGTTCAGGAATAAATGAAAAAATTATTTCATCTGTGAAATACAAACAAGATATTTTGCAATGGAGAATGAGACGTTTGAGCTAAAAAAATAGGTTCGAAATTATGAGTTACTTTTGCAAAAAAGTAACGCAAGTTACTTTGATGTTTGATTTATTGACTGACAGCTGTCCTGTCACCGTTGTGAGAAATCAGGAGTGAAGTGTAGAGAGAGGGACACTTCCTTCAGGCTGAAGCTTATAAATTTCACTTTTGGTGTGAAACGGCCTTTACGGTGGACAAAAACAACTCTTGGGCTTTTTGTTATTAAAAATGAATAAGCAAGCCCAGCTCAGGTGACTAAAAGTAATGCAAAAGTAACATAATGCATTGCTTTTCATAAAAGGTAACAAAAAAAATAATTATTTTAGAGAGTAAAAGAATATTGTCTGTCAAAATAAAACTTTATCCAAACAGTTTCCGTAACTGATTTACTGTCAATTTTGAAGAATTTAACGTGTCTTTATTAAATAAATGTATGAATCTCTCACACACACGCGCGCACGCGCGCGCGCACACACACACACACACACACACACACACACACACACACACACACGCACACACACACACACCTGACCCCTGTGAGATTCTGAGTGTTTACAGAATAAACAGGTCAATCAGATTCTTCCACTTAATTACGTCTGTTTTCCCATTAAAAGCTGAATAATATCCAAAACTAGTGTAAAACAATTCACATCAGTTTAAAGAGCACGCTAAAGCTAACTTGTGTATCTTTCCACATGCTTATCAAATGTTTTGCTTCACTATTTACTTCCACAGAGAACAAAACATTCACATTTTCCACATCAAAACCTGATACTTCTGACCTGCGCTGACATATGAAGAATAATCTACAGCGTGTGAATGTGCAGAGAAACACGAACCCAATTGCATTTAGGTGGAAGCTCTTACAGACTCAGTATGTTGTTTTAGAAACACACTTGATTCCAGACGTCTAACCAAGAGTTATTCCCAACATTAACGAGACTTTTATCCAAGAAATAGCAACTCAAGGGTCAATCCTCTCATAATACACTATTAGATAGGGATAGAGAGATAAGATACTAATGCGCCTGCAAATGCAATAATAATCAGTTCTGATTGATATTATATAGCTTGTGATACACCATATGGATAAATGTGCTACTACACTTTATATGGGCAACACAAGGTCAAATCTAGCATGCAACATTTCCTGGTGCTGCAAAAACTGCATTAGATCTTCAAACTAATGTATATAACAATGTCATCATTTTATCTAATAAATAATAGTAAATAATTTGTAATGAAGATGTATTAATAGATAAAAGAATAATAGAAGATGTTTTAATACCATTAATATACCATATCTACTATAATTTTATTTTAATATTATATACGTATATTTTGTATTATGTATATATATATATATATATATATATATATATATTATGTAAAATTTACCTATAATAATTGCAATTAAAAATGTGTGTAATATTATAAAATCTAAATAAGCAAATTTCTGGTCATTAAGATTTTTCTAAATCAATTTTATTTAGCAAAGATGCGTTACATTGATCAAACGTTTCAGTAAATACAATCAGGATTTGTATTTGAAAAAAAATGCTGTTCTTTCGAACTTTCTGTTCATTAGAAAATCCTGAAGTATCGCTCTCAAGCTGTGGTTTAGAGTGGATTAATAACAGCTAAGGGGCATTGTTAAAAAAATGTTTATTCCACATATATAGCAAGAATTCACAAAATAATGTAATGATAGTAGTAGTGTAATAAACAATAGTTTTGTACACAGCTCAACCAATCAGAATGAAGGAGCAGAGCTATCCGCTTTATAAATCGGGACTTTACCTTCAAACATACTGGTTTTACATCCTTTCTTATTTTAAAGAGCTCATAGATGTCTTTTTATGGCTGTGCAGAATCCAGACTGGGCGGGTGAAATATGGCTCTAATATTAGCCTAACCCAGAAAATCTATTTATTTACACTAGAGCAGCAGGATGTGGCTGTAACCCTGCCGTCCTCAAGCTTCTCCATCATTTCTATATGAATCTTTAAACATGCCGCCCGTACATCAGACTAATGAGGGAAAAACAGAAACATTTCAGATGTGTCCACATTCAAAATGACCCACTTATGGATTGAAAATGTAAACAGCGGCTAAATATTTGTTTTTTTTAGACTAATCAGAGAGTGTATGCAATGTTTCGAGACTCTGCTCCTCAACGTCTGACCTGAAGCATGAGTCTCGGCTGTATATGAGAGTGTTGCAAGTCTTTCCTTTAAATACATTTATCCGGGTGTACGGTTCATGCATATAGGATGCAACGATGAAATCCGGAGTTCTAGGAATATTCTATCTTGATGGATTTGCCAGACGCTTTTATTCAAAACAGCTTACATTGCATTGAAGATACAGTATGCATTTGTTCAGTCCTCACATTCCCTGGGAATCAAACCTATGTCTCCCAATAGCATTATTAGATGATTTTTAAATGCTGAACATGACAAGATAATTTAAAGTACAGAAAGCTCAATAAGATGCTCTGCTGTGTAAATAACCTTCTGATGCGTCATGTATGAACACAGATCACTGTAAGAGGATTTGCTGACATACTAGATTGAGAGAAGGATGATTGGATATGATCATCAGGTGTTTACATCTGATATGACTATACCTGAGAATGTTAAATGCAAAAAAAATAAAGAAGCATTAGAACATTTGATTAGCCTCTATTAAAGGTGCCATGTGCAAAAATTGAGGTAAAAATATACAAAAAACTACCTACACGCATCAAAAGTATGAGAAGAAATAAGGGCGATGATGTCATTAAAAAAATGTCAAGTTATAGTGCTGCAGAGATATCAACCTTAATTAGCAGTAGTATTACTAGCCCCGGCCCGACAGGTGTCGTAATACCAGTTTCGGCCATGGGAGGCGGTATGCGGGCAACATAACCACCAGCCAACCTGCAATACACGAATAACTCGCACGGCTTGTGGGCGTAATTGAACCTGATGTCAATCATGTGGAAAGTACAGCCCACTACTTCATGTGACTTAAGCCCTTGGCAAGAGACCACCACCCGCTACAGGGAAACAACCGCGCTCGGAATCACAAATCAAATCCGATAAGAAAAGGAGCCGAACCAGAGTAAACATCGGCACTGCTTTCAATCGCTGGAGATTCTCACGTTTTTCAGTACGTGAGAAAATTGATGTGTGGCGTAAAAGCGTGTGAAAAGAGTCAATTGCCTGTGTCTCACGGTGAATGCTTGAGAGTTGGCAGCTCTGGTTACGTTGGTTGGCGCTAGCTTGGTCAACATCAGCTGTCTGATGTTGACCAATGATGTTGACAGAATGCTGTCTGTCAAATTAATTTAATTCAAATAATGTGTATTTACAACTCAATGTAATATGAACAAAACGAATGTGAACATATTCACTGGTAAAGGTGAAGGGGAGTAGCTTGAAGATGTCATGTTTCAAAATCACTTGACATCACCCAACGTTCCTCTGGAGCCAAAACGTCCTCTTATAGCAGCGGTTCTCAATTCCAGTCCTCGCGCCCCACTGCTCTGCATATTTTGCACGTTTCTCTTTGTTAACACACCTGATTCAGATAATCAGCTCGTTAGAAATGACCTCCGTGCATGAACTGTTTTTCAAATGTTCATTGCTCCCTACTCTCTGAGCAGGGGAAATCTGTTGAACTTTACCTCACATCGAAACATTCATTCACTGATTTGTGCTGTGCAGCGTCTTTAAACATGGACAATTGTGACATCTGTAAATCAATACAATTTAAATTCACGTCTTGCACACTTCAATGCACTTTGATTGGAACATATAGCTACGTTCACTTCGAACTGGAATCATGGCTGAATATCCTGTGATGTCCACTTCGCAGGGCACTTATGTTCGAATAGAACAAATGTCTGAAGCGCTAAGAGAAACGTTCAAAATGTGCAGAGCAGTGGGGTGCGAGGACTGCAATTGAGAACCGCTGTTATGCTCTAGGGTTGTTGTGAAGGTAGGGGCGGAGCATAGAGACTGCCGTTTCTCGTTTGTTACTCTAGAGTAGACCAATTCACTTTATTGAGGCATACTGCCCCCATCTGGTATGGAATGTGGAGTATGACTTGATTTTTTTGCCAGATATGACAGATGGCACCTTTAAAGAACTAATGTTCATATTACAAATGAGAAAGAGCAGCTGAATGAACCAGTCATATAACTCATATATTCATTTCAAATATTCAAGTTAAAATTGATTATCTTCAATCATCTAAAAATAAAATAATTATCTAAAATAAAATAAAATAGTTGTTAAACAAACCTATATTCCCAAGTATAAAACTTCTAAAAAATAAGATTATATCATATATAAAAAATACACAATAAAAATCTATATAAAATTATGTTATAATATAATATAATATGTTATAATATAATATGTTTTATAATATGTTAGAAAATATGTTAGAAAATATGTTATATAATATAATATAATATAATATAATATAATATAATATAATATAATATAATATAATATAATATAATATAATATATAATTAAAGTTGTTAAACAAACCCGTAGTCTTAAGTGCTATGCTTAGTATAAAACTAAGCTTTAAAAAATTAATACAAAAATAATATAATATATTAAACACATACATAGACACATATAAACATATGTTTGGACACTGTTTGTCCCTTATCTTCCAGGTCAGCCCGTAACACCCCTTCTGCCCCTTGGTTATCTGATGTTCTACGCGAACACCGTTCTAAGCTTAGAGCTGCTGAAAGGGTGTGGCGCAAGTCCAAAAATACTACTGACCTTAATGTGTATCAGTCACTCCTATCTTCCTTCTCTGCTGATGTCTCCACTGCTAAAATGACATACTACCATAACAAAATTAACAATTCGTCTAACTCTCGCATGCTTTTTAAAACATTTTCCTCACTTCTTTGTCCTCCTCCTCCACCTCCTGCTTCATCTCTAATAGCTGACGACTTTGCAACGTTTTTATTAATAAAATTAAACACATTAGTGCACAATTTTCCACACCACAATCAGTCAAGCTCATATCACCAGCAAACATACACTCATTTACATCCTTCTCTTCACTCTCTGAGGCAGAAGTCTCAAAACTCATCCTTTCTAATCACCCTACTACTTGCCCGCTTGATCCTATTCCATCTCATCTCCTTCAAGCCATTTCTCCTGCAGTTGTACCTGCACTCACTCACATCATCAACACATCCCTCCACACTGGTGTTTTTCCCTCATCATTTAGACAGGCACGTATAACTCCACTACTTAAGAAACCCAACCTCAACCCATCTCTTTTAGAGAACTACAGACCAGTTTCCCTTCTTCCTTTCATTGCAAAAACACTTGAACGAGCTGTGTTCAAACAAGTCTCTACATTTCACACACACAACAACCTCCTTGACACCAACCAATCTGGCTTCAGAAGTGGACATTCAACTGAGACGGCCTTGCTCTCAGTTGTTGAAGCTCTAAGACTGGCAAGAGCAGAATCCAAATCTTCAGTACTTATCCTGCTTGATCTGTTTACTGCTTTTGACACGGTTAACCACCAGATCCTCCGATCAACCCTACTGGCAAAAGGCATCTCAGGAACCACACTTCAATGGTTTGAGTCTTACCTATCAGATAGGTCCTTCAAAGTATCTTGCAGAGGTGAGGTGTCCAAGTCACAACATCTAACTACTGGGGTGCCTCAGGGCTCAGTTCTTGGACCACTTCTCTTCTCTACATGGCATCATTAGGTTCTGTCATTCAGAAACATGGCTTTTCATACCACTGCTATGCTGATGACACTCAACTCTACCTCTCATTCCATCCTGATGATCCGACGGTTGCTATTCGCATCTCAGCTTGTCTAACAGACATTTCTTCCTGGATGATGGACCATCACCTTCAACTCAACCTTGCCAAGACAGAACTGCTTGTGATTCCAGCAAACCCATCGTTTCATCACAATTTCACCATCAAGTTAGGCACATCAACCATAACTCCTTCAAAAAACAGCCTTGGAGTTATGATTGATGATCAGCTGACTTTCTCAGACCACTTTGCTATAACTGTCCGATCCTGCAGATTTGCTTTATTCAACATCAAGAAGATCAAGCCCTTTCTTTCGGATCATGCTGCACAACTCCTTGTTCAAGCTCTTGTTCTGTCCAGGCTGGACTATTGCAATGCCCTCTTGGCAGGTCTTCCAGCCAATTCTATCAAACCTTTACAATTAATTCAGAACGCGGCAGCAAGATTAATTTTTAATGAGCCAAAAAGAATACACGTCACACCTCTGTTTATCAATTTGCACTGGCTTCCAATAGCTGCTTGTAAAAAAATTCAAGGCATTGATGTTTGCCTACAAAACTACCACTGGCTCTGCACCCATTTACCTAAATTTGTTACTTCAGACTTATGTGCCCTCTAGAAGCTTGTGTTCTGCAAGTGAACGTCGCTTGATTGTGCCATCCCAAAGAAGCACAAAGTCACTTTTACGGACTTTTAAATTAAATGTGCCTTCCTGGTGGAATGACCTCCCCAACTCAATCCGAGCAGCTGACTCCTTAGCCATCTTCAAGAATCGGATTAAAACACATCTCTTACATCTTTATTTGACCCTCTAACTTTAACACTCACTATTCTAATTCTATTCTTTAAAAAAATCTACCTACCTTTCTAATCTTTTTGTATTCCATTTTCTTTTCATTTATTATGCAATTGTATGTGTGTGTGTACGTGTGTGTGTGTATGTGTATGTGAAAAGATCTCTAACACTAGCTTGCTCTATTCTTTTTTTATTCTATCGGTTATTTTTTATTTTTATTTATTTATTTTTATTATTTAAAATCCCATGCTATGTGTACTGTGTTAACCTAACTGAGACTTGTTATAGCACTTATATATCATTGCTCTTTTTGTTGTTTTTGATTGCTTCCACTGTCCTCATCTGTAAGTCGCTTTGGATACAAGCGTCTGCTAAATGACTAAATGTAAATGTAATGTAAATATAATGTAATGTAATGTAATGTAATGTAATATAATATAGAGTTGCTGGATAAACCCCTAACCTTATGTATTAAGCTTCTAAAAAAAAAAAAAAAAAAAAAAAAATGCAAAATTTAAAAAATATATATTTTTTTTAAGTCATAACCTTTCATTGATTTTTTTAAAATGACCAAGGTCACTGATACCTTCTGGGAGCTCCGTCCTCATACGGCTGGATAATGACCACCTTGACGGAGATGGAGGTGCGCAGAAGGTCGATCATCTGCTCGTGGGTCAGCGTGGCCACAGCCACCTTACAGATCTCCACCAGCCGGCTGCCCTGACGTAAACCAGCCTTCCAGGCGTATCCAAACGGCTCCACATCGGCCACGATGCCCTCGAAGTTGACGTGGAAGCCCAGCTGACCGAGACCGTTCCTGCGCAAGGTCATTTCTGTGGTCTCACAGCCGCGCGTGACCATCTGGAGCAAGACAGAGAGACCGAGAGAGAAATCAGCCTCTGTTTATTAAATATTATCAGTCACAAAAAGAATAATATCACTTCAGAAAAGTCACATTATAGCACTTTTTTCATTTGTGACCTTGAAGGAAAAGAGATGCGTGGACATTCTTCACAATTCCTCCTTTTTGAAAAGTCATTTCGGTCTGGAAACATGACGGTAGATAAATAATGCCAGCATTATTTCTGGGTGAACTGTTCCTTTAAGCAGCTCAGATGTGAAGGACAGACGGTCACAGGGAGATGAGCCAAAAAAAGAGATAAAACCAACGTCCCCCGGCAACATTTAAATCCAAGAGGGATGGATGCCTGCCTGTATGTCCTCTCAATCTAAAGAGCCTTTCGTATGGAAATAAAGACAAGGGCACTCTTGGGAAAACGATTTTTATTTTTTAGAAAGGAAAAAACTGATCTGGAAGATACAAAGAACCAGTGGAGAGAAAGAAACAGCACAGCAATGACTCTTCACGCTGATGGTAAAAACAGAAAACGTTTATAGTGCAAACCAACAACGTAAAGTTGATCTCTTTTACATTTGATCAAATTAATATGATATGACATGATATATGATATATGACAGAATATGAGTTGTTGAACAAACCCACATCAGTTAGGTAATAAGCATCCAGAAAATAAATAAATAAATAATTTTAAATGAAAAAGTATAATAAAATAATTCAATAATTCAAATGAAACATATAAACAATTATATAAATATAATGTAACTATTGTATAATAACATTAATAAAATGCAACACTTAAATTAATACTTCTGTATCAGATCAAATTAATATAGAATAGAATAGAATAGAGAATAGAATAGAATAAACCCCTATCCCTTAGGTAAATATAAAAAATTAATAACTTTTTTAAAAAGTTATAATTTACTTAAAATAAAAATATATATATAAAAAATATGAATAGAATAAAATTATAGATTTAATAAAAAAATAATAAAATAATAAAAACAACCATTTGTTGTTGAACAAACTCCTATCCCTAAGTATTAAACTTCCAATAATAAATCACATTTAAAAATGTAATATAATAAAAAGTTGTTAAACAAACCCCTAATCCAGACTATAAAATTTTTAAAAATATGAATATGATAATATAATACAATACAATATAATACAATAACATCACTAGAGTTGATGAACAAATCACTAAAATAAAAAAATAGAAGTATTATAAATTAATATAATATAATGTAACAATATAATATAATCAATATAATCCAATATAATAATAATAATAATAACCTTTTAAAAAAATAAAAATAAATGTGGCTTGTTAAGGAGTGGTGTATAATTGCATTTGGTGCTGCTAGTGGCACAGAAATGGCACAATGCCTCTCTACACACGGGTTTTCCTCAGGACCTGCCCATCTTGAACTGGTTTGACTGATTTTCTTTGGACTCCAGTATTAACGGCTGTAGTAATTAGCATTAATCCAGTATAAACATGCCATTATTAGATGGTGATTGCTGCTTATGTTCACACGGTCATGTGACACGCCGCCGTCACACAATCTCATTCCATCATTAGAGTGCATTAACGAGAGCTGAGCTCCAAACCAGCAGGACTTATGGGAAAACAGGAGTGGATGGGCAGGTGAAGGGTTAAGAGCACATATATATATATGATGAGTACATTGATTAGTTAATGTGTAGAGGGAGGTTTGGTGAGTCAGTAAATGATACTCTGAGGAGAGGCTGATCCATCTTAAAAGCTTTAATAAGCCCAGCTAGCGAGAGTGACTCACTGTTCACTTGATTTCAGCTGTTAGAAGTAGTTAGTCAACAAATACAGTCACTGATTCAGCGAGCGACATTAGTTTCAATGAAGGACTGAAACCACAACAGCTTGAGTCTGTTTTCAGGATTCAGACGTCATTAACAGAGTCTGCACTTCAACAATAACAAACTTATTGAACTGCCATCCATTAAAAAAAAAAACTACTTTGAAGGAATTGATGGCTGCTCTGTCAATTCTCCGTCATCAGTTAGGATCTAGGTGTGCTATTTGATCGCGGTCTTTCCTTAGAAAGCCACGTTTATAGCATTTGTAAAACTCCATCTCAAAAATATATCTAAATTACAGCCTATGCTCTCAATGTCAAATGCAGAAATGTTAATCCATGCATTTATGATCTCAAGGTTAGATTATTGTAATGCGGTCCTGTCAACACTGCACTGGCTCCCTATCAAACATTGTATAGATTTTAAAATATTGCTTATTAGCGACAGATCCTTTTCCTATTTGGCGCCTAAACTCTGGAATAACCTACCTAACATTGTTCGGGAGGCAGACACACTCTTGCAGTTTAAATCTAGATTAAAGACCCATCTCTTTAACCTGGTTTACACATAACACACTCTTATGCTTTTAATATCCAAATCCGTTAAAGGATTTTTAGGCTGCATTAATTAGGTAAACCGGAAACACTTCCCATAACACCCTATGTACTTGCTACATCATTAGAAGAATGGCATCTACGCTAATATTAGTCTGTTTCTCTCTTATTCTGAGGTCACCGTAGCCAAATATGGGTTATTATAAGAAAATAAAAAATAATAAAAATGTAAAAGCTAGAAAAGTTACTTATGCAAATAAGTAAACAGAAAAAGATACAGGTGTTTTCGGCTAGAAAAGATATACATTTTATTTGATGCAACTATTAAATGTAATGCAAAATATAATTAACAAAACTGATAGAATGAAAGAAAGAATGAATGAATAAATGTAATAAAAAAATTAGAAAGCCAGAAAATATATAATTTTTTAAATGTAATAAATGTTAGAATATATAGATAAATAAATAATAGAAAATATAAAATTTAGAAAATATAGTGATTAGATGTTAATTACATGTAATATATAATTAATAAAACTGATAACATAAGTTAATAATTAAAAAACCATTAATAAATAACAGAAAATAACATTAAAATTATTAGAAAGACAAAAAAAAACATTTTATTTAATGTACTGATCAAATCTTAGGTAAATACATAATGAATGAATAAACGAATTATATGGCGAGAAAATATATACATTTTTATAGATTTTTTTTAAATGTTATGAAAACATAATAAATGAAAATGGTAGAATAAATAATATTTTAAATAAATATAAAAAAATAGAAACAAAAAGATTATATACTTTTTTGATGCTATATCAAATGTGAATAAAATAAAATAAATGGCACCAATCAATGGCAATGCCATGAGCTCGACTCTCAGCAATACAAGTTGTTTCGAAAAAAAGCATCTGCCAAATTCATAAATGCAAACGTAAATGTGTACATTACACACTCGCACACTCGCAGTAACACCAGGAACCTGTAGTAAACAAGCAGATTTTAGGTGTTTTGATTTCCCACAGAGTTTAAAGCAGCCCAACATTGTGCTTTCCTTAAACACACATCATTAGACAGATCAATGTGACGCTGAACCACTGCTGGTCAACTGCTCGTTTCAGCATTTTCATTCATTCCAGTGAATAACTACACACAGAGCAACAAACAAACTCCAAGACAGCAGCTGAAGCAAAGCAAACTGTGAAGTGAGCGAGCTGCGGTGATCCTCAGAGGGATTCCCACACGTCTGTGTCTGCGCTAAACTGCTTTAAAGAGAGCAATCTGTTGTGCGTCTGCCACAGCACTGCTCTTACTCTCACATTCACCTCTCAAACCCTACGCAAGCTCTCGCTGTCAGCCCGTCCTGTAACACTGACATGAGACAAACACACATGCAAACTGCTAGTATGAGCCAAAACGTGATATTTCCCAAACACGGTGTCAAAACTCATCCCTACATCTGATTTATTTATTTATTTACAAGCAAAACAATGTAAACTTGCTATTACTTGCACTACTGTCTGTTCATCCAGAATACTGAGTATTCCATTTGCACACTGAAATATTTTCTATGCACTTTATTGTCCATTGCACTTGTATAATTGATGTTCATATGTTCATAGTTTCTGCCTATAGTGTACATACATTTTTACATAATCCATCTGTATAGTATGTTCATAGCACACCTATCTGTATATCATGCTGATAGTATTTAAAATCTGTAAATTATGTACATAATACTGCCTTATCTGTATATTTATTGTACATATTGTAGACCTTGTATATTCTGTACTTACTGCTTGCACTTCTGGTTAGATGCTAACTGCATTTTGTTGCCTTGTACCTTACATGTGCAGTAACAATAAAGTTGAATCTAATCTAATCTAATCTAATCTAAAAAACTAGTGTTACACAACAAGTCATTTATTTAAGCACTTATATTAAACCTTTAAAACGCACCTGGTCATATTTTCCTTAAGACATGAATTATTTTGATAAATATTTCAAATGAACTATATGTACTGTGATGTAAATATACAATGAATAAAATTGATAGAATAAATAAATAAACCAGTGAATTTTTGGCAACACTTTACAATGATGTTTCAGTGGATTACAAAGAAACGTATTTTAGATAGATTTCAACATTTCTGAATTTTTTTATTTCTAGAAAAACTATTATTATATTAATGTATATTAATATATAGTTTAATGAGACTAGGAAAATATTTATAAACAGCAGTTTTTCACAGTTTATTTACAAAATTATTTATAAAATATCTGTTTATCTCCTGACATGTGATAACCAATTAGACATATTTATTTCTAAATAAATCCAGCTATTTATATTATTTTTATTTGTTTAAATTAAGATGAATTAAGATTAATTCATTTACTTAATATCCTAATGATTTTTGGCATTGAAGAAAAATCAATAATTTTGACACATACAATGTTTTTTTTGGCTGTTGCTACAAATATACCCCAGAGACTTCAGACTGCTTTTGTGCTCCAGGGTAACATATACACACACACACACACACACACACACATATATATATATTAGGGCTGAGCGATTAATCGAAATCGAAATAAAATCGCGATTTGAGTGTGCGCGATTTCAAATTCGCTTTATAGCACGATTTTCCGCGGCCCTGACCTCCCGCAGTATGTTGTCTGAACCAATCAGGATGCAACGCACCTAAGTGGAGCATGAGAATTCCAGGTTCACACACTCTGTCTGTGATGCATAGCCTATTTTTTTAGAGCCCATGTTAATGGATCAGAACGTTCACACTGCACGCGGTAAAAGAAAAGGTTATAAATAGAAAGGTGTGAAAAGATTTAATATCTTGCACGTGAGCACAGAGAGAGTTGTGAGTGCACAGGACACAGGTTGAGTGAGAGGAGACACGTTGTAAGGCAGCATATATCTGATCCTTATACAGTCTATGATCTGAGCACGCGGGTTGATCCAAAATGAGCGGGTGCCTGCGGTCGTCCGCGGTTACGAGTCATCCAAAAATATTTTGAATGATATTTGAGTCGCGGGTATCTCAATTTTGATCAATGTTTTATCAATCAGTTGCCCGTATTTAATAAATAAGAAGCAAATATATAGCATAGCAGACAATGTAATAAGGCGCCGGCAGGATCCGTTGCATTGCATGTGAACTAAACTCAGCGTGTGCCTCAGATTTGAGAAATATAGGCTATACAGGTCCTTCTCAAAAAATTAGCATATTGTGATAAAGTTCATTATTTTCCATAATGTAATGATAAAAATTAAACTTTCATATATTTTAGATTCATTGCACACCAACTGAAATATATCAGGTCTTTTATTGTTTTAATACTGATGATTTTGGCATACAGATCATGAAAACCCAAAATTCAAAAAAATCTCAAAAAATTAGCATATCATGAAAAGGTTCTCTAAACGAGCTATTAACCTAATCATCTGAATCAACTAATTAACTCTAAACACCTGCAAAAGATTCCTGAGGCTTTTAAAAACTCCCAGCCTGGTTCATTACTCAAAACCGCAATCATGGGTAAGACTGCTGACCTGACTGCTGACCAGAAGGCCATCATTGACACTCTCAAGCAAGAGGGTAAGACACAGAAAGAAATTTCTGAACGAACAGGCTGTTCCCAGAGTGCTGTATCAAGGCACCTCAGTGGGAAGTCTGTGGGAAGGAAAAAGTGTGGCAAAAAAGGCTGCACAACGAGAAGAGGTGACCGCACCCTGAGGAAGATTGTGGAGAAGGACCGATTCCAGACCTTGGGGGACCTGCGGAAGCAGTGGACTGAGTCTGGAGTAGAAACATCCAGAGCCACCATGCACAGACGTGTGCAGGAAATGAGCTACAGGTGCCGCATTCCCCAGGTCAAGCCACTTTTGAACCAGAAACAGCGGCAGAAGCGCCTGACCTGGGCTACAGAGAAGCAACACTGGACCTTTGGACAAATTTTGCATGTCATTCGGAAATCAAGGTGCCAGAGTCTGGAGGAAGACTGGGGAGAAGGAAATGCCAAAATGCCTGAAGTCCAGTGTCAAGTACCCACAGTCAGTGATGGTCTGGGGTGCCATGTCATCTGCTGGCGTTGTTCCACTGTGTTTTATCAAGGGCAGGGTCAATGCAGCTAGCTATCAGGAGATTTTGGAGCACTTCATGCTTCCATCTGCTGAAAAGCTTTATGGAGATGAAGATTTCGTTTTTCAGCACGACCTGGCACCTGCTCACAGTGCCAAAACCACTGGTAAATGGTTTACTGACCATGGTATTACTGTGCTCAATTGGCCTGCCAACTCTCCTGACCTGAACCCCATAGAGAATCTGTGGGATATTGTGAAGAGAAAGTTGAGAGACGCAAGACCCAACACTCTGGATGAGCTTAAGGCCGCTATCGAAGCATCCTGGGCCTCCATAACGCCACGCCGCATTGAAGCAGTCATTTCTGCAAAAGGATTCAGGACCAAGTATTGAGTGCATAACTGAACATAATTATTTGAAGGTTGACTTTTTTTGTATTAAAAACACTTTTTTTTTTATTGGTCGGATGAAATATGCAAATTTTTTGAGACAGGCATTTTGGGTTTTCATGAGCTGTATCCCAAAATCATCAGTATTAAAACAATAAAAGACCTGAAATATTTCAGTTGGTGTGCAATGAATCTAAAATATATGAAAGTTTAATTTTTATCATTACATTATGGAAAATAATGAACTTTATGACAATATGCAAATTTTTTGAGAAGGACCTGTATATTACAGAAAGCTTGAAATGTCTTCTTTTAAACTAAAATATTCAAACCAAAATAAATGGGCTACTTGCTACTTGCATTGTTGGCATTTCTCTCTGGCGTTCATGGCGAGTCTGCATCGTCAACTTCATCTTTGCAGCGACACAGAAAACACCAGATTGTTACTAAACAATAAAATGACTCCTTGCATATTTTCGAACCAGCTGGCCATTCTGAGTTGAGCGAGACCCCACGGAATGAGTGAGCGGATCGGGATATTCAGAAATGCGCTCCATGCTCACGAGCTCTGATCGGAACAAACCCGAGCCTCAATGTCTGCTAACCTTGCAGAAACATACAAATAGACATAGCCAGACTAGACTATTTTAGTACAAATTATGATCTTACTGATGATTTTTTATAATTCTTGACAAAATTATAATATATTAAGTTTTTTATTTTGTTTTTTTGCCTAGTTAGTTTTTCCTACGTTCCTATGGCCCAATGACGCTACGATGAGCATTTACTGCTTTTTAAAAATGCGGGTCAGGAAGCAGGCCGGGTACAATATTTTATTTGTATGTTTTTTCGGTCCGAGTTGCGGGCGGGTCAGTTGAAAATGTTGGTTGGGTGCGGGTTATTAATACATTGACCCGTGCATCACTGGTGCGAGTGGATAGATTTGCGCTCGCGCATTATTTTAAAGTGCTTTCGCGTTACAATAATGCGCTCTCGTTGCTGCTTCTGAACTGCGTACACATAACTTACTGTATACGCACTGCAGATGGAGAACATGTGACCCTTGGGCAGTAAATATATTTGGCAAAACATATAACACCTGAGGCACCGCTACAGTGAGCTCTATGACCAATGCATGCCAAAAAAAAAAAAAAAAATCCATGAACACGTTTTTTTTTCCATATGTCTAGACATTTTGTTTGACATCTTTACTTAGTGATTATTTTGACTTATGTCTGTTCTAGAAAAATTTGATAAAGCTCTCATTGGTTTTCTTTTGGAAATATGTTTAAAATTTATACTGAATGCATTTATGACTGTAAAGCATGCCTGTGTGTTTCAAAATCGAAATTAAAATCTAAATCGCAAAATTGATCAAAAAATCGTGATAGGTTTTTTTTGTCCATGTCGCACAGCCCTAATATATATATATATATACACAGACACACACACACACACACACACACACACATATATATATATATATACACACACACACACACATACACACACACACACACATATATATATATATATATATATATATATATATACACACACACACACACACACACATATATATATATATATACACACACACACACATACACACACACACACATATATATATATATATATATATATATATACACACACACACACATATATATATATACACACACACACACACACACACACAGTTCCTTTGCAAAAACAGAAATACAATGCAAATGCAAATAAAAATTTTCAAAAATCATGTTTTTTCATTGTGCATTCCAATTAATCTCAATCAAACTGCAGCTGGGTTATTTTGATTAAGTAAAATTAAAAAAATACAGCTAACAAAAAACAATAAAACATGATAACATAATATGCCTAAAAATATGATAAAAAAGTTATATGTTAATGCAAATAAGCTCTTAATATATAATAAACATTTATGTCTAATACATTATTAAAAAATTTCAACAAATACAATATTCAAATTTATTTATTATATCTATTTTTAAGCTTTTTGAGTGTTTTATTATGTATTGTAAAGGACTAATTAGACAACAGTACTAATAACGAATATAACAATCAGTACTTATATAACAAATAATATGCTAATTAATATGACTAATAATACAAATATAATGAAAATTAATATTTGTTTTTTTACAAATTATTTAAAAATACAAATAATAATATAATATGACTATTCATCAAATGTGTTGTATGTAAGTTAATTAAATAATTATGATTATTAACAGTACTAATGATTAATATAACACATTAAATAATTATAAATAAATGTTTTAACAATTTAATAATTAACAATTACATTTTTATATTAATAAATTGTTCAGTAAAATAAAACTAATATTATACAAATATTATAAAAAAAAGTTACACATTATTATAATACCTTAAAAATACCCTAAATGGATGTTTTTGACCGCTGTGCCATGTCTCGCTCTCCGCACCATTCTACATTTATTTATATTTATAAAGTATGGGTTTGAAAAGCACTACAAGGATTGAAGACGCCTTTGAATCATGAATTATAAATGTCATCTACGATGCTTCAACAGCATCCGAAAGCCAAAAACTGAGCGACCCGAGTGAGTTTAACTCAAAAACACAGATCAAGAGCAGCGCCAGGAGTAACACACACCCGTCAAACAATAATCATCTAAGAAGATTTCTTAAGACACACATTTCATCAGGCCGAGCTCTTCACAGGTACACGTGATCACATGTACAGGACGACGATGAAAACATTTCATTACAGACCCTTTTATGATAAAAACTAACTGAATATCCCCTAATGATTAGACTGTTACCCAAGAGAACACGAACACAACTGCAAGCCAACTTTCTTCCCCAGCTTCGAGAAAAGAAGAATTAGCAGGTTTTGATTGAGCCAGATTGAATTTTGATTAAGAGAAAACACTGAACGGAGTAGACAGACGTCTGAATGAAAGAATCCTGAAGACATCAAAAAGATGAATAGAAATAGGGCATCATGGGAGTTGTCGTGGTTGACAGTCATTAAGTTAATCTAACAATACCGCTATATAAATAAAGAAATTAGTACTTTCAATCAGCAACGATGAATTAAATGAATCTAAACTGACAGTAAAGAGATTAATAATGTTACAAAGTATTTCTATTTTTAAATAAATACTGTTCTTTAGAACTTTTCTACTCATCAAAAAATCTTTAAAAATTAAATGTATCAAAATATTAAGCAGCAGGACTTGTGATTAGCAATGTTTCTTGAGCATCAAATCAGCATATTAGAATAATTTCTGACACTGAAGACTGGAGTAATGCTGAAAATACAGCTGCGCATCACAGCAATTAATTACATGTTAACATACTGTATATTTAATTAGAAAACAGTTATTTGAAATTCTAATAGTATTTCACAATTTTACGTAACTGTAGTTTTAATCAAATAAATGTAGCCTTGGTGAGTAGAACAGACTCCTTTTAAAAACTAAAAATCTCACAGAATTAATTATTTTATATTTCAAGCTAAACATTTGCACAATTAGTGTGGCAAATATATATGGTTAATTGGAGGCGTTTCTGAATGCAAATGACTGTGAAAATGAACGAGCATGGTGCTTAAAAACGTGGGATTTATCAACAATGATTACTTACTGGTGTGTGCAAGAACCGTGTGTGCTGTGCACATTTGATAAATATGGATTTGTTTGTAATTGTTAGTTAAATTAGCCCCTTTAGTAGTGCAATAAACATATCCCAAATATCAAAACTCAAAATATGTATATAAATATTTTACATTTAATGTTATACGTATTGATCAAAAACCCAGTTAAAACGCTTCTTACCAGTTGCCATCCTTCACAAAACTTAACATTGACCACAGTTTTATCATAGGTAGAATGCAAAACGTTTCAATACAAGCATTTCAGTCAAATGCAATTTATACAATGTTTCAAACCTTTAACTCAGGGGAGAAAATGCACCTGCCGCAACAGTTAAAAATCAGATCCAATAATGCATCCAACATGAGCTGCATCCAAAGTGAATTAAATACTCCACATGTTGATAGCAGCTCCCTGATGCGCCGAAATTATATGCAATATTATAATGTTTGCAGGAGCACACGGTAAGAGCCAGATAAAAAAAAAACTGAGCAGGGCTTTGATACAAAAATGCACACAATGAATGGCGACTGTAGAAAGCAAAAGCCAAATCCCGGATATTTTGGGACGTTTTAGAAATCCCAGCCAGACGCATTTATTAAGGTCCAAATAAAGGATATGTCCAGGGAAAAGATGACGTACGGTCACCCTAACTTACACACAATCTAAATTGAATACATAGGACAAAATATAGAACTTAATAAATAAGGGCCCTTACCTCAAGTCTTTGCACGATCTCTCGAATGTCCTCTCCACAGTTGTCATGCGCGGAAAACATCACGCACTCCCCTCGTTCGTAGAAGATCTTGATGCTCATGACACCAGACGACCAGCCGATGACGTCCCGACAGGAGCAGTTAAAAATCACATTCTTAGACTGCTCCTCGATCAGCACGATGAACTCGTTGGAGATCCCCAGCAGGCACTCCACGTCCGCCGATTGGCCGAAATCCCGCGCCACCACGCTCCACGTGACCGCGCCCACGCTGTGGAGATGGGCGTCCTTCCGCGGCTTCACCCGCTCTTTCTTCTTAGCCCCCAGCGTGATGAAGCTGAACTTCACCGCCGAGTCCACAGTCGTCGTGCTCACGAAGTTCTCCGCGAGGTCCTTGAGGTACTCCTGCCGCGTGCGGGTCGCCATTGCACGAAACTTCTCCGATTTGTGCGCCGCGTTTTCCCCGTTGATCACCTTGGCCAGCAGGAAGTCCCTGAAGACGGCTGACTTGGGAAAGGTCACTCCTTTAGGAATGGGAGGGCCGAACGGAGGCACGTCTTTGGACCTGGATACCGCAACACTGCGAAGATGACAATGAGGGAGATTGTCTGGTGTAACTTACGCAATGCAATATGAGATGCACGTCACAGATCTGAAAACACGTATGTCTGATCCCATTTCTACCCCTACACCTCGTTTCACGCGTTAATTATAACATTCATCAAAAATATCTGAATTTGTGTTCCGAAGTCGAAAAAAAAAAGTTCTTACGGATTTGAAACGAAATTAGGGCGGGTAATTAATAACAGAATTTTCATTTTTGGTGTGAACTAACCCTTCAAGGAATAGCAAAAATCTGAAATGAATGATTAATTCCGTGAAACAAAAAAAGGTGCAATTTTGAGGAAAGTTCATACAGATCTTCGCAAAGAAAGCAGCAATGAGCATGAACTGGCGTCTCCAAAAATAACAAAACAAGAACCATAAATAGTCTATATGATAAAGTTTTGTGATGAACTACAAGTGAAATACAAGTCGTTATTCACTGGAAACGAGAGCCAGTGTTATTTTAATATTATTTGTATACTATTATAGCTTTGATTTATATATTTAGCTTTCATTATAAGTTTAAGTAATTTTGTTATGTGCTTTTATAATATATATATATATATATATATATATATATATATACATATATTTTACATTTTCTAAAATTATAATAATTTTTTTCATCTAATATTTACATTTGAGTAATTTTGCTTTGCTTTTGTCATTTTTATGATATTTTTCTATATTTATATAATTGCTTTAATTGTTTTTTTATTTTAGTTTTAGGAATTTTCATTTCTATTTTATCTTTTATCAATTTGTTACTATTCTATTTTAACACAATATGTTTGTATATTATAATTGTAATTTCGTATTATATTGTACTGTTTATATTCCAGTTTTATTCTTTAACTTTTTAATTTTTTACTTTTACATTTCTATTTTATTGTAACAGGGTGGTCGTTTATTTGTCGCATATATTTTTTAATTAGTTGATTAATTTGTAGTATTCGACTGTAGTGTTTTATTATTATTATTTTTTCTAAATTCCTGTTTTTCTAATATTTATACATATATTTTTTTCCGCTTTCATTTTCTGCACTTTTTCAATGGCCAAAAATGATTTTAAAAGTTTTAATTTAAAAGCAACAACACGAATCAAGATTATCAGTGAATAACGACTTTAGCTGTGTTCCATAAAACTATAATACGAGTTCATAAGATTATTTAGAGTAGGAGTCATATGAACTATTTTCATGGCACTGGTATATGTCTATTTTTGGGTTTACAGTAACTGGTCACTATAGGTTTCATGATATGAGAGATGCACAAATCAGACTTATCCATTACATAATTTACTCTTTAATGCAATAATTAAATGCCTCAAAAAGCCTTTGGCATTGCTTTTAAACAGAAGATCAAGCCAAGCATTGACTCATGGTTGATTCCTGCGAGTAATCCAGCATTTAATGCAGGTCCGTCAGCTTCATTGATATTTTTCTCTCTTTACAGTAACAGACTTCACTTTATTTCTCTTAATATAGTGCATCATAATCATAATTTACGGTGTAAATCAAAGGCATCGTTCCCACACAGACGTTTGCTTCACTCACCTGTAGCAGACGTTCTCAGTGCACGGATTGTGAACTTTAATGATGACAAACACATGCTGGAAATGAGAGCGGATGTTTTTGGGGGTGAAAGGCAAGGCACCGGGCTCCTGAAACACGATGGTGACGATGTCATTTCCTATGTGTCTCTTTCTGAGCAACTGGTGAGAGAAGACAAAGAGCAGAGGTGCATGGACTCATTTCACTTCGGCTAATATGAACTAAAAGAAACTCTAATTAAAGGAAAAATTACTGAAATGATATTTTCAATCCTCTTTGGTAACCAGGGCCCAAAGTTAACACTTGCAGTATGAAATAATAATAATAAGAATATACATAAAATATTATTTTATGTTGTTAAAATATTGCATGTTGTTACAAATATTGAAAAATAAATGGACAGCAGCTATAATGATAACTCTAAAAATAAAATAATAAATAAATAAAATCATAAATTTTTTTTGTTGATAAAAATTGTGAAAATAAAACAAATTAGTAGTAGTAGTAATTTTATGTTGATAAAATCTTGAAAAAAATCATTAAACTTATAATAATAACAACAAACACATTTACAAATAGAAATAATAGAATACAAATAATAATAATAATAATTTTGTAACTAAATATAGTGAAAAAAATAGAACAACTTGTTGCTAAACATTTTGAAATTAAATAAAAATATAATTATTATTATTATATTATAACTGTAACTCCTTCTACTAATTATAATAATACATGTGTGTTGATAAAAACAGTCCAAATTTAACACTTGCCAAGTGCAAACCGAGGGTAAAATAAATATGAGTTATTGATATATATATAAAAATATGAGTTATTGATATATATATAAAAATATGAGTTATTGATATATATAAACCATCTGACATAATTTTTGCAACATAAAAAAGGCACAAAAGATGTCAGCAGATGCTGTGAAAGACTACTTAAAAAATCTCTTATGCTCGTCCATAAGTACAATATCTGTAACCTGAGAGATTTTTAGCACTGTCAGCCCTTCATACCTCAAAGATATTTGATAAGGCAACGGAGTGAGGAACTCATAATATTCCATTAACCCCGAGCCGTCATATTAATCATGCGCTTGCCTTCCTGTGAGTGGCCAAGGGTTACAAACAGGATTATGGGTGTATGAGAAGATATGAGGCTGAACTGAGCCAGAGTCTTCTGGAAGCTTACGGACAGGGATTTATGCTCTAATCCTGCGCAATCAAATAGAATTGAAGTTGGAGAAGAAAAAGACAGAAAATCCTCTAATCCTGCCAATCACTGTCAAGAGATGTAAGTGACAGCGATCAGTCAAGACATGTGCAATGATGAGGCTCCGTTTTAGGAAAGTCATTGCAACTGAATCATTTTATACAAAACATATTAATTATATTTAATGGCATTATATGCAATGCAGTGCATGCATTTACCAAATTAGACTTATAGCTTTTAACTTAAGTGAAGTCCTCAGTTTTAAGATTTTTCTGGGTTTTTTTTCCTTATAACAAGTAAATGCTTTAAAATGCACATGCATAAAAAAAAAGCTGAAAACACATACATACATAAATAAAAAAAAACTAAAGATAAAATAAAATGGTGAAAACAATAAATAATGAAATAGAAATAAAACACTAATGTATAGTTCAGAATATACAGTTAGAAATAAAATAAATTGTTAAAAACGGACGGAAAATATAATCAAAGTTTTCATCAAAGAGATTCATCAATATATCTTTTAATTTATAAAACATATTCAGATTTAAATACATTCGGTTTTCTTTCACCAACATTACAACACTATATCAACTCTATGAACATCAAAACCCTGATGAGCATGAATGCAGAACGCAGCTAAAGGGACCGACAGACAACAGCATTATCTGTTCAAGAGAACATATCACTATTACACATATAATAATGCGCTCACAGTGAGCTCTGTACCTGCTGTCTGTTGTTGGGAGTGTAGGGCAGGAGTGTGGACACGTGGAACATCAGCTCGTAGTCTTTATATGTGGTGTAGAGCGAGTGAGAGCCGGTGGAGTCCGCTGGAACAATCAACACACCACAAACACATCCTGGGAGTCACTATTTCAGCAGCATTCAGATACTACCACCCATTTTCATAGCATTTGAAATCAGTTCTGTTTTCATATTTTCTGTTTTAATGTTAATTTTAATTAATGCTTTAGAACAGAAAACAGTATAAAGTTAGAAAATATTTAAAAACAGTTCAAACCTGTGGGTATAAAAAAACAACAACAAAAAATGAAAGCGGCAAAACAGAAATATATATATATACATAAAAAAAAATAATGTTTATATATAGAAATAATTATAAATCGTTTAAATCCGAGGAGAAGAAAAAAATCAAATACCATTCAGAAAACAAAAATGTGTGTGTGTGTGTGGGGGGGGGGGTTACCAAGATTTACCATTAATTATTATCAATAATAAAGTAATTAAATTAGAAAATAATTTAAGTAAATAAGTGTACACAGAAGCAACAAAACCAGTTAAGTGCCTGAGCACAATAAGCACTGTGCTTGTTTATTTAGTTTTAATAATAACAACAAGAAGAACAAAAATTATTTCATTATCTAAATAAATAATAGTATATATATATATATATATATATATATATATTGCAAATGTGAAAAAATAAATGCTATTAAAATGTAAAGTGTTTAAGATCAATATGCACTGTTTATTTATAAATTATTATTATTAATTAATTAGTTAATTTCTAATAATATTAATTATCATATTTTATCATTAAGTAAATAAATAAATAGCATATATTATATATCATATATTAAGTATTAGTATATATATACACTACGCGTCAAGAGTTTTGGATCAGTATGACTTGTAATGTTTTTTAAAGAAGTCTCTTCTGCTCATCAAGGCTGCATTTACTTTAATAAAAAATACAGAAAAAAATGTAATCTTACTAAATTGTATTGCAATATAAAATAATGGTTTCTATTTTAATATCCTTTAAAATATAATTTATTTCTGTGATGCAAAGCTGAATTTCCATCAGCCTTTACTCCAGTATAAAGTGTCACATGATCCTTCAGAAATCATTTTAATATGCTGATTTATTATTAAAATTATCAATGTGGGCATCAATGTTTTTTTTTTTTTTGGAAACATTAATTTTTTTTCAGGATTTCTTGATGAATAAAAAGTTAAAATGAACAGCATTTATTCAAAATATAAATCTTTGCCATTGCTTCTCCTCAATTTAACACATCCTTGCTGAATAAAGGTTTTAATTTCTTAAAAAGAAAAAACTAATCTACTGACCCCTAACTTTTGAACGGTAGTGTATATCATTTTTTTTGTAATTTTTTTTATGTATATTTGACATAAAAGATTTTAATGTATATTAGAAAAGAAAAACATTATTTTACAGAATCATAATATTTCACACTATTGATTTTTGATCAAATAAATGCATCCTTGACGAGCAGAAGAAACTCCTTTACAAAACATTAAAAATCATTCTGATCCCAAATTTTGACCGGTAGTGTATAAAGATAACTTTTTATAAATGTGAAAAAGTAAATGCTGTTTATAGTGTTGTGTGTTCAGCACATACTCTTGTTGTCCAGCTGAGCTCTGTACTTGGTGAAGCCCTTCAGCCGGACTCTCTGACCGAGCAGATCCAGGAACTCATCCAGCGCCGGCCCGGCGTTCTCGTTATTGTACATCTCCTCCTCTGTGCTCTGAGCCGCTTTACAGTACAGGACGCCCACTTTGTGCTGGAAACTCAGCTGCAAGAACAAGTGCCACAGAAGCTGGTTTATGGCAAATTCAAATAGTTTACTATGACTAAAACTTCACGCCTCGAGCAAAGGCATGTAATCAGATGAAGTCATGAATAAAACACTCATCTCTGCATTCATTCATCAGGTTTAGTTTTTAGGTGTGGATGGGTATTTTCATGTACATGAGTACATTCAGAAGAGCTCAGTCTGTGACACATTGACTACAAACAGAGACCTTATTCATGAGGATTTAATAATCATTATGGAAATGGAAGGATTAAAAACTCAGCAGCAGAGTAGTAGAAAACCCCGTGGATCATCATGATTCTCTCTCTCTCTCTCGCTCTCTCTCTAAGAAAATATCGGAGTTACTTTGTTTTCCCATTTATTGACTGACGAGTCTCCTGTCCCTATATTGAGAGAAATCAGAAGCACAGAAGTGTTGTGTGCACTGTGTGAACATGATGTAGTTCTAGACTAAATGTGGATGTGCATTAATTTATCTCACTCGCAAAAAAAAAGATTTAGTATTCATCGAAAGGAATGAAAACAGCAGAATATGATGCAAACCTGCAATATGTGTTAAATAACACAAATGTATCTAATCCTATTTGATTAACTAATGCCTTTGCTGCTGATCTTTGATGATCCAGTTCAACCAAACTAACATGACTTTAGATTAACTTGTGTAAAATTGAGCTTCATTGTTTTGTTTTTTATTGCTGAAGAGTGTTGAATCTTCCTCTCCTGTGTTCTTCTGCACACACGTGAATTTACTTTTCCTTCAGCCTGAGATTTATCCATTACACTTTTTTGGTGTGAAAGTGCTTTTACATTTGCTATAAATAGAAATTCTTATATTATAAACAACCAAGCCCTGCTCATAATTAAAAAGTAATGCAAAAGTAACGTAATGCATTGCTTTCCATAAAAAAGTAACTAAGTAACGTAATTAGTTACTTTTTAGCAGTATTGTAATGCATTACTTTTAAAAGTAAGTTCCCCCAACACTGTTCAAAATGTGTGTTTTTGTTTAGTTTGAGGCAGTGTTATTTTTGTTATGCACTTTTATCGTTTTAAAGTTATAATGAACTTTTCTTTTCATACTCCAGTTTTAATTTTAATTTTAGATTAAATCATTAAATGGTTAGTTCACCCGAGAATGAAAATTCGTCCATCTTCTACTCACCCTCGAAGCATCCTAGGTAGTGTTGTCAAAAGACCCGGTACTTCGGAACCAAGTCGGTACTACAAAAATGAAAATGTGACGGTAGCAGGTTTCTTTAAGTAGCGGTGGTACCGAGTACCTGGTGAACCCGGTTCTTGACGCATACAGCGCTATGATTTCTGCGAAGCAGAAAACGCGGACGGAATCTCAAAATCCAGTCATGAAAATGAAACTTACATTTTAATATCACAGTCACCAAATTTGTCAAAGTTAGCATAAATTAATAAAATCAAATCTCCATATGGACCAGTATGTGTAAAAGTTGGTTGAAATCTGATTCCTGCATGTTTGTTTACTACTGTACATAGAATGAATCAGTATCTGCCGTCTCAATGAGGACATAAATACATAAACAACATCACCAGAACTGATCTGAGTCACATCACAAGCATTTTACCGTTTCATTTGAGTAAAACCAGTGTCAGTTTAAAGGTATTCACAGCAACCCGTCAAAATAAAAGTTCATTTTTACATAAAAGGCATTGTGCTAGAAATATTACTATTATTTAGTAGAATATATGTGATACTGCTCCTACTGTTGAAATTTTTTTATAAAACTTTATTTTTTAAAGAAATAAATCACACAATATTTCTTCCATGTTTTAATTTTAATAGCAAATCCATTTTATTTATAATTTTTTTTTAGAAATTAATATTATTTTTTAAACCACTTTTTTTTTATGTTGCTTTGGCAACTAACTGAAATACATTTGTTTAGGTATTACTTTTTTTATGAGATTTAACTTAAACAACATCAAAAAAAAAAAAAAAACATTTCATTTCAGTAAATTTTTTCCTTAACAAATTTAACTAAAAAAAGGAATAAAACTATATACACAAATAAATCATATACTGTATATTCTGTTTGCTTTGCTGTATTATATCTGTAAAATAAAATGTACTTTGCAAAGTGAGCACAATATGCACTTTGTTTGTTTATTTATAATAACAACAACAATAATAATACCATTATTATTTATATTATTATTATTATTAAAGGAATTGCATACACAAACACTCTGTGTAAGGGAAAATGTAAATGGTATTTCACAAAGTAATCACAATATGCACACTTTGTTTATTAATAATAATTAATAATAATCACAATTAGATATAATAATATTATTAATTATTATTATTGAATATTATTACCAGTTTGAGGTGGTTTGCTGGTGTAGTTTAAGCAAGTTTAGCTGGCCACCGAGCTGATAAAGTGTTCAAACCCTCTGAAGAAAGGAAAAGAGTGGGTTAAGGTCAGCTCTCCACCTGTTTTCCTCACTTCAGCATTAATGATTTTAATCAGTCTCTGGACTCTCCCTAAGTTCATTTGATCTGAAGTGAGCTGTGACACAGCAACACTGCCCTCACAGACTCTGAACGCAAGCGTAACCCAGTCGTGATGCGAATCAGACTCCGCTCTCTTACGAAGGTCAAGTATTCCCAGCGTGCAACCGTACTGGCGACCTCGCTCCTGGAAACCTTCAGCAGACTGTTTCAGATTAGGAACAGCCAGTGACTTCCACGGCGTCTGCTCGAGCAGCGCTAATGCAGTCCAGAGGAGATGCCCTACTTGGCTTCAAGAAGGACACACACACACACACACTCGAGTGATTAAAGGAGTACATGACGACATCCAAACCGCTGACACATTCTGAATGGCTTGAGATATGTCCAACAGGCAGATTTTAGAGAAAGAAAATGGTGAGAAACACAGAGGAGCGAATGTGATGTGAGCAGTCATACGAGCCAACAGTGATGTCATTAGATCACTTACTCTCGACAGTTTACATTTAAACAGCAACAAAGTGTCAGTAGTTCTGTTACACACCCTAGTGTGCATCAAAAATAATATTTTATAAAATAAAAATTATTATAAATTTGAAAATCATTATTTATTACAATTTTGCAAATAAAAAACATGTATGTACAGTGTGTGTGTGTGTGTATATAATTCTACACTTTAAAGAACATATATTTAAACTGATAAATAATTGTCTTTTTATTATATTATTTTTAAAAATATAAAATATTTATGAAAGTGTTTTAATGTATGCATATTTTATTATATTACTTAAAAATCTTAACATATTTATTAGGGTAAATAATAAGTAAGAATTTCTTTATAAATATTTTATAAAAATTACAATAATATTTTTAACATTTTAAAAACCTACATGTTATATATATTAAAACATTTAATATAGCTTTTCATATTTATATATAAATTTCAACTGTTAAAAAATTTGACCTTTTATTTAAAATAATTGTTTAATAATTAAAATATTTGTTAGGAATCATTGGGGAAATTAATGTCAACAGACGCATAATTAACTTGTCTTATTTTAAGGCAAATTTTAACACAGCATCACATTTATTCTTCATTTAAAAAGGCAATGCCAGAATTCACTGTGACCAGGTCAGTGGAGATTTTCATACATGATGACAGGGAATCATCAATTTCATGGGACAAGACCTTAAAAAGCAGTGAGATGTGTTGCAAAGGTCAAAGACATCAAAACAAGGCAGCACACTAGGGTTTAAAACAGAGCAAGAAATGCCAAAAACACAGACCGAGTCTGAAATCTTTGACACGGACACTTTCTATTGGATACGGATATTTTATTCAAACGTACAGAAGAAAGGATAATGATTAATGAAACACATTCTTCTGTCAGTTCCTCACAGAGAGCTCAACACAGACCCAGATAAACCTCTGAATGACATGAAACACCACAAGAAGAAAGAAACACAGGCTAGTGATGGAGGCACAAAGAGCTGAGTGGTTTACATAACGCCATCCTGACTGCGGCGAGTGACATCACTGCTCCCATCAGCCCTCGGGGCAGGAATGACTTCCTCTCACGACTGAGACTCAAGCACCAGCAAACATGCTGTAATCATACAGTCATTTACTACTTGCACAGCGCTAACCGTCACACTGCAGAAACAGTGAGCAACCTGCTGCTGATGACTGCTTCTGGAAGCATTTTTCCCATTCATTTCTCTAAAGAGCTTTAAAAAAAAAAAAAAAATAGAAAAATAAAAAGAGTTCAAAGCACTGAACACCAAACCAAGCAGCTCTGAGATGCAAAAAAACGTTAAAAAATAAGGAAAAAAAAGTTCAAAGCTTATAGCACTGCAGAAAGCAATCTTTGAAGAGATGTGCAATACAGAAATACATTTTTTAAATATAGATTAAATATTAAATAATTATAATTATATATATATATATATATATATATAAAATGTCTATTATTTTATATTGCAATTTTAAAATGTAATAAAAAATATGATTAAAAATTAAAGAATAAAAAAGAAAATTAAGCTTTGAAAACACAGGAATAAATAGTAAAAATATTTCATAATATTACTGTTTTTGCTGTATTTTGGATTTTATACACACGGACACACATATATGACCCAGTCATAAGGGTCATTTCCATCGATTTATGGTTTTGTTAGGAGGAAAATATTTGTCAGAGATATTTAAACTATTTAAAAATCTGGAATCTGAGTGTGCCCCAAAATTAAATGCATTGAGAGAATTACCTTTAAAGTTGTCCAAATTAAATCATAAATTATTTTTTTATATATTTACGGTAGGACATTTACAAAATCTTCATGGGACATGATCTTTACTTCATATCCTAATGATTTTTGGCATAAAAGAAAAATCAATAATTTTGACCCATACAATGTATTTTTGGCTATTGCTACAAATATACCCCAGAGACTCAAGACTGCTTTTGTGCTCCAGAATCACCAATATACCCTACAGGTCAAAAGTTTGGATCAGTAAGACTTCAAAAATACAGAAAAGAAACAGTAATCTTGCTAAATGTTATTAAAATATAAAATGGTTTCTATTTTAATATCCTTTAAAATATAATTTATTTCTGTGATGCAAAGCTGAATTTCCATCAGCCATTACTCCGGTATAAAGTGTCACATGATCCTTCAGAAATCATTCTAATATGCTGATTTATTATTAGAATTATCAGTGTGGGAATTATCAGTTATTCATTTAATGAATAAAATTTTTAATAAGAACAAAAACATTTCTATTTTTAAAATAAATGCTCTTCTTAGCTTTTTATTCATCAAAGAATCCTGACAAAAAGTATCACAGGTTCAAAAAAATATGAAGCAGCACAACAGTTTCCAGGACTGATAATAAATCAGTATATTAGAATGATTTCTGAAGGATCATGGGACACTGAAGACTGGAGTAATGATGCTGAAAATACAGCTGCGCATCACAGTAATACACACATTACCCAGACTGCCCTGCTTCACTGGAACATGCATGACTACACACACTGGAGTTTCCTGCTTGACTGTCTCAGATGGGATCCCACACAAGGTCTACAACTAAAACACAAGTCTTTTGGGATGAACCCTTACACGCTCCTGCAGAAAAACATGAAACTGAGATCAATAAAGTGCATTAAGTGCAGTAATGGGATGTTATTTTTTCTGCTTCTGTCTCTTATGTGAGACTAAACCCCCTGGGAATTTTTCAGACGACGTTTGATCTCGACAGTAAACCCGACAAGAAGATTCACAGCACATGTGGTGATGGGAATCCACAGTCATTCATGTGACAGGGAAAATACTAAGACAGTGTTTAGAAGCTTGGAGTTGGTAACACTATGTTTTTGAAAGAAATCTCTTATGCTCGATAAGGCTGCATTTATGTATGTAGTACTTGTGTAATACTTTCAGATCTATTGCCCTTACTTTTGAAAGACTTGTTCTTTCTTAGTGTGTACATTCACAGACCCTCTTCAGTTTGCATACCAGTCTAATATAGCCTAATCTATATGCTCCAGAGGTTTTACACACGTCTGGATAATCCTGGCACAACTTCATGTTTTTTGATTTCTCGAGTGCATTCAACACCATTCAGCCAGAATTGCTGGGTGAGAAGATGAAGAGGATGCAGGTGGATTTGGAGCTTGTTTTCTGGGGGACTGAATATTTAACTGCTAGGCCACAGTGCGTGCCGCTTCAAAAATGTGCCTCAGAGACAGTTCTGTGTAGAACTGGAGTGCCACAGGGAACTGTCCTGTCACCTTTTCTGTTTAGTCTATGCATATCTGACTCGGATGATTCAGCTGTTGTCATACAAAAAAGGTCAAAGCAGGCTGTGTGCTTGGGGTTGGGCGCATCCACATCTGACAGGAACAGACTAAATAAATTGATTAAAAAGGCAAGCTCTATTATTGGCATCACACAGGACTGGGTTGAGCAGGTTGTGGAGATGAGGATGCTGAGAAAAATAAATGTTATTATGAACAATGATTCGCACCCATCACATGCTTTAGAGGGGTTTCAGCAGAGTACATTTAGTGGCAGAGTGATCCCTCCAATATATAATGGCATTGTAAATCATTGCTGCCTGCTGCTATCAGGTTTTTAATGTGCAATACGTGTAATGTATTTTATTGGGTAATGTGCATTTTTTTTTGTGTGTAAAAGGGACTAGTTTTCTAAACTACGTTTGAGTTTCGATTCTTACCACCTGACTTCTGCGATTTTCATGTACCAATTCGGACGGGACTAACATCTCCGTGTTTATTACAGAGGTGAGAGGATTTGTTTTGTACATCTGGGCGTCACAGAGATCACGCGCTCCGTATGCCTGCATTGCATATAGTCATTCGGATTGATTACTATTAGTATTATTAAACAATAAATACTAAATGGCTAGTATAGCAAAACCATGTTAATGTGTGGTTTCTTTAGTTTAAATTGTTTACCTTTTTTTTGTAGTAGGCTAAACCCATGTTTAATTTTCATTTAGGTACATCTGTAATTAAAACATTATGTAACTGAATGCATAAATGAACGTGAGTAATCTTACCTTATGCTGATATTACAATAGCCAGTTTTAACAGTTTAAGTGATCTGGCTCTTGATTTTATTATTTATTTATTTTTACTTTGCCGGGAAGCAAATATATCAAACATGCCGCGCGGTAAGAGCATCTACGGTAATTCACATTGGTCAAAACACACGAGGAAACGCGTTGCGAAATAAAATATCAATGGCAATCACAGACATTCGCACTCGGACGGGATTAGTTTTCTCCGAGGATCACGGAGTTTGCTGAAAAACAGTAGCTAATTTGCTCTGGAATTATCACAGAGGTTGTGTGAGAAAAACACAGACGTGGCAGATTCGGACGGGATTAAAATCACAAAGTACGTCTGTGAAACACAGATTTCTCTCACCACCCCCTGTAAAACTAGTCCCGTCCAAATAGGGCTCAAGATTATTTTTTAGGGGTGTACTTATTTAAATATGTCTGTGTGCATGGACTACATTGAGGTTGCTGCTGTAATTTCCTGTGAAGTATTAATAAAGTTTTTAATAACAATTTGAATCAAACTACAGCAAAAACTGTAAAATTAAGAAATATTATTGCAATTTAAAATAAGTGTTTTGCATGTGAATATATTGCAAAATGTAATTTATTCCTGAGATCAAAGCAGAATTTTCTGCATCATTACTCTAGTCTTCAGTGTCCCATGATCTTCATAATATCAATCTTGAAAACAGTTGTGCTGCTTCATTTTTTTTGTGGAAACCCTGATGGATTAAATCTTTCAGGATTCTTTTCTGAATAAAAAGGTTTAAAAGAAAAGTAGTTAGAATTAAAGTTTTAAATAGAAAGTTTTGCAACCCTTACATGTCTTTACTGTCACTTTTGATCAATTTAATGCATTCTTCTTGAACAAAAGTATTAATTTCTTTCAAAGAACGAATATAACCAGACAAAAAGAAATGATTGGGCTTTCCATTCATATGACAAAAGGTTTATTTTTAACATTCAAGAAGAAACACTTTTTTGTAAAGATGCTAATGAAGCAATATTGAGAGGGCACGAATGGAACGTCTCGATGTATGAAATAAAATATAATTCCAGCTATATGCCAACCTCATTCACACTTCCACTCAAACTTAGGACATCAATGGGTGACTGGAGCTGTTATTGATCGTCTCTTAACATGATATTGGTTGATTTTCTCCCTTAGAAAGCAGACGACCATCTGAAAGCATGATGACAACTTGACATATGCCGTTTCTGAGACCAAGTGCATGGTGATTTTTAGTCACATGACCATGCATTATTTGCACAAACACTTCCTGCACTGTTGTGTTGCAGATATATTTGGGTTGGGAGAAACTGTTACTTCACTTATTCTTAAGGCATCTTTACACAGCACAGTTTAGGCTGCTTAAAATTCAGTGAAAAGACACAATGCTGCATTAAAGCCAGACTAAACGATGCCTGCTAAGTATACAGTTTATCAAAAGTGTTAAAGAACCAGTCACTGAAGAACCCATATTGACTCTGAACATTAGAACAATAAAACTTACTGTTATAAAACATCAGCAAAAGTACTATAAAAAGACACTATGCATTAGAGCTGCACTATTAATCTAAATAAAAACTATAAATCATGAAAATATGGAAATTAAGATCATAAACCATAAACATTTGAATTTATCAGATGCAAGGTAAAATAACATTGATATTTTTATAATATTTTCTTAAATACTTTCTGATTATTTTATTGTGAAATATCACAATAGCAATATTTTTTTTTTTTTTTATTGTAGTTACAGTTTTATTTAGTTGTAGTATAATATTAGAAGTAGTAGTAATAGTAATAATACAGTACTACTAATAATAATATTTGTATTGATTCTTTTTTTATATTAATTATTATTATTATTTTATAGACATATTAATACACTAGTCAACATTTAAAGTCGATCAAAAGGTTTCATTAAAGTTGTCCTAAAACCTAAAACCAAAATGCATAATATGTGATTTAATTTTTTCTTTCTCTTTGGAGTGTTACAAGCTCTTGGTGCATGAAGACGATCTGTGAAGATGCAAAGACTAAAGTCTCAAACCTAAAGAGATGTTCTTTATCACGCCCCCTAAAACACCTCGTTTAAACACGCCCCCACACGTCTACATCACTGTGTGGAAATATTTGCGTAATGCCGCCAAATGTTCACGCAAATACAGAAGGCGTTGTTTCAGTAACACAGTTAGTGTTAAAGCAGTCATGTCAGAGAGATGTGTGTGTATCTAGGAGAAAACAAAAGCACTTTATTTGGCCTTACGAAAGTAGATGCATTTAGGAATCTTTAAGATTACTTACAACAGAACAGCAACCCATTTTATTGACGACCGTTTCGTGAACTTAGGAGAAGAGGTCATTCTGACTTAGCCACGACAATCTGGTGTTTCCGGATCAGCTACTGGAAGTATGTTTTGCTATGAATTTAAGTACTTGCTAGTGACTGTTCAAATGCAGAGTTTTGCGCATCGAGTGTGTGTGTGTGTGTGTGTGAGAGAGAGAGAGAGAGAGATGGTCACACAGTGGAGACCGCTGTCTTCACCGTCCGTGTCTTGTGTACTGCAAACACATAGAGTTTCATCACTGTGTCTGTCACACCACTCGTCGCTTGAACTGATGGTAAAACTAAAGACATTATTAACTATCTTTCCCTTTATTTTGAAAGATGAAGCTCGTGATAATAGAAAGGGGTGTTACATTTCCGACGAGTGTTTGTGGTGTTCGGCCAATCACAATGCACTGGGTCAGTTGGCCAATCAGAGCAGACTGCTCTTGTCAGGAGGAGGGACTTTGTAGAAAACGACGCGTTTGAGAGAGGCGGGGCATAGAGGAACTACAATAATGTACAGTATTTGAAAAATAATGTGTTTTTTGAACATTAAAGCACTTCAACATATTCTGTTACCCCAAATACACAAAATAATGATCTTAAAAAAAAAAAGCATCATATGACCCCTTTAACAACAGCATCAAGCACAGCTCATCCAATCAGATTTGAGCTCTTTAATACACACCCCCTGCTCGTCCAGTTTGAGGAGCTGCTCTGGGACTCTGGGTGAGCTGATGGCTAGTCGGAGACACTGGATGTTCAGCTCAGGAACCACGTACTCCAGCACCTCCTTCAGCGGGAGACCGCGGGCCGTCCCGTGCCTCGCTGTGGAGGGCACAGCATCCTCCAGAATCGCCCCGCGCAGGGTAGTTAACTGAGGGACAGAGAGAGATGTTAGTACGCTGGACAGGAATAAAACATCACATGCATTACACAGCACAGACATTTTCCTGCCTCAAATAATCAAAATCCCATGACAAGGCAGTAGATTTTACCAGTCTGGTCAATACATCAGTCCAGTGTTTGACCTCAAGTGTCAGTCTATGACAAAAAAACATATATCCATTGGGATATTAAGTCATTGGCAATGAAATTCCCCCTCCCTGCAGGAGATTTGAGAGCACGCTCTTGTCTGAAAGGAAGTAATTGAGTCTCAACCCTTTTATCAGCACTTTCACTTACAAAGTAAAAGGCTTTTATGCTGAATGCTGATTTGAAGCACTAGCATCTCTTTAAATCTCATTCTGACATTTTGATTCATGGGTGCGTCTAGGCTTCATAATTCAGCTTCATTGTGAAAGAGTTCCATTAGAAGCTAAAGATCAAAGCCCGAGGTTTAATGTGATGATGCATTTGATAAGAGAGAAGAACGTATGCTGACAATATCATCTATTCATCTAGTCATGAAAATAAAGAAAACTCTTTGAATGAGAAGGTGTGTCCAATCTTTTGGTCTGTACTGTATATACATATATATATATATATATTGCATAGAAAATGAAATCTCATTTTAGGTCTGTTATGATTATTTTTAATAATTATCCATCCTAAATAAATGAATTAATATTTTTGTATTAATATAATAATTATAATATTATTTTACCATTTATATTTAGAAAATGAAGTATATTTTACAATCATGACTGTTTTTGAATTTTGACATTATTTTCATGACATTTAAGACCATTTTTCCAAACAATAAACAAACATTTCACCTCATAAAAAAAGAAAGAATTTAGGTATATTAAGATTTTCATATCTATACATTTTTATGTAATTTAAGATCCATCCTGAATCCTAAATGAATGAATGAATGAACATCGTTTTAAAAATAACGTTTATTTTAGGACCATTAAAATGTTTGCACTTTGACAATTTAGCACCGTAAGAAAGTAAATCAACTAATTAATTAAATACAGCTATGAGCAACTGATTTCTTCCTATTCGACCTCCTAAGGATGATATATTTTCATACATTTATTTTTATTTTATCATATATTTTTTTTATATAAATAATATAATTTTAAATATTTTTATAGCTTGTAAGTTAGAGAGTATTAATTAAAAACTTTAATTTGAATGTGGAACAACAGCTAAAACAACACATTTTTCAAATTTTATTGCAATTTGGATTAATTTTAGAACGAATTAATTACATGACAGGCCGATCAATGAATCAAATGTAATCACAATTAATTATCAATATTTATTGCTCTATTAGTACCTGACTCGTCCTGAAGGTAACGCGGTAGTTATACTGCGCTGTGTCCTTGTCTTTCCCGTCCTCCAGCTTCTCTCTCCGTACGCTGATGGCCACCGGACCCAAGTGTTCATCCACACCGAAGTAGTTCTGGTGCTCTGAGGGTTACGACAGGACAGATGTGAGGTCAGGTTCTAGAAGGACAGATAACACTTAACAAGAAAACCCTCCCTGAGTGGCCCGGACAGGAAGAGGGCCAAGAGCTGCTTATCTGACAGGTCAGATAGAAATAACTGACTTAAAATGCTGAAAATACTAGTGCTCTAATCATTTTGTCCATCACTGTAATGCTTTACATTAAACAGCTATTCATCTTCATATTTTGATGATTAAATGGGCAAATGAAATAGAAATTATTCCTGTTTATCAATTACTGAAATCATTTCTCCACAAAAACTAAATTTATATAACTTAAAGGATCTCAATAAGTCAATCAAGGTCATATTTCACTCCACAAAAATAAATGCACAGTATATTTTGCATAAAGAAAATTACAATTATTTTAGAACAAACTGATTTCAAGCAGAAACAAAAATCAAGCAGTTTTTTAAATAGTTTATATATTATTTAGAGTCAAATAATACAATAAATTGATCATATGTTACAAACAAACTAACGTTTAAAATAAATTACGTAAATTTGATAGTAGTTTAACTGTAAATACTTGATAAATTACTTTCTCTTTAGATTTTGGAATAAAATATGCCATGATTGAAATAGGCTTCATGATATTAATAATACAAAAAAAAAACACAATTTATTTTAGGATAAATAAATAAATTAATAATTTAATTTAATTAATTGGTAGTAACTTAATATTAAATATTTATAAATTTACTTATAAAATATTTCACTTATTTAAATACTATTAAAATATTTCGATTTTAGAATAAAATGTGACAATAGGCTTTATGATATTAAAACAAAACACAAACTAAACTAAAAGCTTATTTTTGTACAATTAAAATTTTTGCATTAATTATTTTAATGACAACCGATGATTAAATAATCATCTGTTCCAAACAAATGAATGTTTAAAATACATTATTTAATTTGATAGAAATTTATTGTTAAATACTTTATAAATTATTTTGAAATAAAATACCGGTATGACATGCTCTTGATAGGCTTCATGATATATAAAAAAAATTATATTGGAGAAGAGTTGAGGTTAAAATATTGTCCTAGTCATCTGTCATGTCCACATGGCACTGACGTCTCACAGACACATCAGTGTCATACATGAAGCATAATCTCTGATTTCAATGCACTATCAGAGATTAACAACAGAAATAAAACCAGCTACAGACGAAGCTTAACCTCTTTCTTCTTGATATTCTTTTTCGTAAGCCCCTTTAGAGACAAACATGCTTTTCGACATCAAGTCGAAAACATGAGGCCAAAATTATGCAACATGATGAATAGTGTACTAAAGCATGTCACTGAGATGAAAAAACCATTAAAGTGGGGGTACAATGGTGTTTCGTGTATTCAGAGTTGTTCACAGTGTTAAAGAGATGGATTCTCATGATAAACATGGCCAAAGTTTTAAAAAATAATTTAGAAGAATCACTGCCAAAAATCTTACTTCCGGGTTGGTACAAGTTTCGGCTGTTCCCTTTCATAGGTCACTTCGATGCTGCGGTGACGTCACCACGTATGGGAACACCTTCGGTGTGACGAATGTCTGAAGCCCTATACCATCCCGCCAATCTTATTGGCCAAATAGCGCGTGGCACCGCCCAGCATGCGTAAGCATATATATACCTGGTGCCGCGCGCCATTTACCTCAGATTTCATTCCTTCAGTACGAAGCGAATCTTCTGTGCCCTATTATCTCGCGTTCTCAGCGATCATCTACGAGCAGTATACTCCTCTCCGCGGACGCGATGAGTCAACGAAAGGTAGGAGCCGTATGATGGGTTATCACGAGGAGGCACTTATGAGAGGTTCGTTGCAGCCTCTCTACAGGTTCTCTCCTTGATAGCCTATGGCTACAGTAAAATATGCATACACTTCCCCTGTGCACTAACGCCATTAGGAAGTATCCGCGCTCTGGAGTGTATTTCTTAAGTCGCCTCGCGTCTAACCCCCACCGTTTCGCTTCTGCGGTCGCCGAGGCCCCGCACGAGGTGTTGGTTAGGGGCGATATGTGCGGCTTGAATATGAATACAGTGATGCACTGGAGTTCCATGTGCTCGCTCTCCCCCACTCGAGTGCGTTAATCAACAGTTTTGCTCTTCAAATGGTGGATTACGGCTCACACAGCCGCCGCGTTTTCGCTAGCGGCTTGGCCCGATGTTATCTTGTTGGATTGAATCCTGCCGTGGATACGCTTCAGGATTATATACAACGAAACGCAGCGAGTTGACGCACACGCTTTTCTTCATGTTAATATGCCAGGGACTATGCCCTTCACTGAGAGCGCTGTTAGACTGCTAATGCACATCTACCCTCTCACTGCAGTCCCCATACTCTAACTTTGACTGTCTCGCAGCAAGGGCACCTCGAGCGTCATTGAACTGAGCTATCATTCGCGCGCCCCCTCAGACACTCTGCACAATCCAGTCTTCAGAGTTTGAGGGACGGCGCGGAGGCTGGCAAAGATGGCCAGCGTATGACGGTTCACACAGCCACCGCGTTCTCGCTAGCGGCGTGGCCCGATGTTTATCTTGTTGGATTAAATCCTGCCGTGGATACGATTCAGGATTATACACAACAAAACGCAGCGAATGTGACGCATGCGTTTTTCCTTCATGTTTGCTTAGGACTGTGCCCGCCTCCAGAGAGCGCTGTTGGACTGCTAATGCACATCTAAGCCTCTCACTGCAGTTTCCACACTCTAACATTTGACTGTCTCACAGCAAAGGCTCCTCGAGCGTCATTTAACTGAGCTATCATTCGCGCGCCCCCTCAGACACTCTGCACAATCCAGTCTTCAGAGTTTGAGGGACGGCGCGGAGGCTGGCAAAGATGGCCAGTGTATGACGGTTCACACAGCCGCCGCGTTCTCGCTAGCGGCGTGGCCCGATGTTCATCTTGTTGGATTAAATCCTGCCGTGGATACGCTTCAGGATTATACACAACGAAACGCAGCGAGTTTGATGCATGCGTTTCCTTCATGTTCTCTAACATTGACTGTCTCGCAGCAAAGGCACCTCGAGCGTCATTGAACGGAGCTATCATTCGCGCGCCCCCTCAGACACTCTGCACAATCCAGCCTTCAGAGTTTGAGGGACGGCGCGGAGGCTGGCAAAGATGGCCAGTGTATGACGGCTTGCACAGCTGCCGCGTTCTCGCTAGCAGCGTGGCCCAATGTTTATCTTGTTGGATTAAATCCTGCCGTGGATACGCTTCAGGATTATACACAACGAAACGCAGCGAGTTTGATGCATGCGTTTTCCTTCATGTTCTCTAACATTGACTGTCTCGCAGCAAAGGCACCTCGAGCGTCATTGAACTGAGCTCTCATTCGCGCGCCCCCTCAGACACTCTGCACAATCCAGCCTTCAGAGTTTGAGGGACGGCGCGGAGGCTGGCAAAGATGGCCAGTGTATGACGGTTCACACAGCTGCCGCGTTCTCGCTAGCAGCGTGGCCCAATGTTTATCTTGTTGGATTAAATCCTGCCGTGGATACGCTTCAGGATTATACACAACGAAACGCAGCGAGTTTGACACATGCGTTTTCCTTAATGCTTGCCAGGGACTGTGCCCTCCAACAGAGAGTGCTGTTGGATTGCTATGCACATCTAACCCTCTCACTGCAGTCCCCACATTCTACATTGTTTGCCTCGCAGCAAACGGTGCTTCGAGCAGCATTGGATTGAGCTGTAATGCCAAACGTGCCCTCAGACACTCTGCGCAATCCAGCTTTCAGAATTCGAGGGGCGATTCAAGGGTCCTGCACAGACGATCCATTTATGACGGCTCGCACAGCCGCCGTTTTTCGCTAGCGGCAAAGCCCGATGTTCAATCTGTTGGCCTAATTCCTGCCGTGGACACGTTTCAGGATTATACACAACGAGACGCAACGGCTCTTATACATACACTTCCCCTGTGCACGAACGCCACGAGCTTTTCGTGCCCGGATATTTTAACATGTATGACAGCGTTGCAGGAAGCGGAAATTTTGAGACCGCTAGTATGGTCTCGGCCGTGTGTGAACGCTTGCCCGACATTTCTCTATGGGTGTTACGCACGATTTGTCATGGATACACCATTCAGTTTCAATAAGGCCCGCCTCCTTTCCGCAGAATTCTTTCCACGGTGGCGAAGCCGATGGAAATAGCGGTGCTGCGACAGGAGATGTCAACTCTGCTGAGCAAAGGGGCTATAGAGGAAGTACACCCCTCTCAGATGGAGGCGGGGTTTTTTACAGCCGTCATTTTGTGGTAAAAAAAAAAAAAAACACTGACGGATTACGACCCATTCTGGGTTTACACCATCTGAATCTTGCACTCAGGAAGTTCCTCAGATTCGCTTTAGAGAGCAAAGCGTATCAGTATTTCTCAAAATGCATGGATGGATCTCTGGCCCCGTTGCGGCACCAGGGCGTTCGTGTTTGAACTATTTTAGGCGATTAGCTGGTGTTTAGCGCAATCGCAGACTCAAGCACACTCTCATGGGGATCTTGTGCTGAATCATTTAACAGCCTGGGCTTACGTATGGAATGTTTCACCCCGTTGTCTCCGCATCGGACGATTCCGGTGACACGGCGATGTGTGATGTCGCTTAAAAATATGTATGTCAACCGAATTCTCCTGACTGAATTCTCCTGACCGGAGTCCGGCTGGGGATTTGCGCTTCCCGAGAGACTGTCACGACGGATGCGTCTTTGACCGACTGGGGAGCTGTTTGTCAAGGGAGTTGGCACATAAACAGGTTGAAATTACTGGCTGTTTTTCTGGCTCTCCAGTATTTCTCGAATCTGCTGATCAGCCGTCATGTGCTGCTCAGATCAGACAACACAGCGGTTGTGTCACATCTGAATCATCAGAGAGGATTATTCTCTCGCCCCCTGTGCAGGCTGGCGAAACATGTTCTTTGTTCAGAACTAAATTCTATCGATCCGAGCTGTTCATGTCCCCGGACGTTGGACTTTGGAGCGAATTTGCTATCCAGGCAGACTCTGGAGCAAGCGGAGTGGGGATTGCACCCCCAATCGGTGAGTCTCCTATGGCAGATTTTCGGGGAAGCGAAGTGGAATTGTTTGCGTCAAACACGACTGCGCATTACCCGCTTTGGTTCTCCCTATGCCCTCCAGCACCCCTGGGCTTAGATGCATTAGCCCACAACTGGCCCAGGACCAGTTTGTATGCGTTTTCCCCCAATCTGTCTGATTTCGGCGATATTACGCAGAATACGGGTGGACAGGGTGGAACAGCTGCTGCTGGTGGCTCCGCGGTGGCACACACACAGCCGTGGTTTGTGGATCTGATCAATCTGTTAGCGGGCTCTCCATGGGAGATTCCCCTCAGACAGGATTTATTATCACAAGCACAGGGACTGATTTGGCACCCGAGGCCAGATCTATGGAATCTGCGGGCGTGGCCTCTGAGCAGAGTGAGTTCATATGTCCCGGTCTTTCTGCTGAAACTACAGAGACTATACTGAATTCTAGAGCAGCTTCTACGAGACGCTTATATGCTTTCAAGTGGAGACTGTTTACGGCCTGGTGTGAAACTCATAATATGGATCCAGTTTACTGCCCAGTGGCGTCAGTACTGGAGTTCCTTCAGGAACGTTTTTTGGATGGAGTGACACCAGCTACCCTAAGGTTTACGTGGCAGCCATTCAGCTTACCACGAATATATAAATGGTGCCTCAGTGGGCCGTCATCCACTGTTTCTCCTTCATACAGGGTGCGCGACGGCTGAGGCCTTTCCACCCCGTGCGGGTCCCTTCATGGGTTTTTCCATTGTGTTGCATGGTTTATCAGGGCATCTGTTTGAGCCCTTGGAATTGTTCCGGATAAATCCTGACTTTTACAGCACAGACTCTGTGGAAGTGTTGTTGCGACCAAGGCCTAATTATGTCCCTAGGTTGCATCTATCCCTTTCGCTTTCAGCAGGTGGTCCTGGAGGCTTTTTCTCCTGCTGCGGCGGAGTCTGGGGATCTAAGTCTTTGCCCTGTGAGAGCGTTAAAGACTTATGTGGATCGTACTGCCCCATGGCGTGAGTCTGACCAGCTGTTTGTCTGTTTTGGACATAAGAATAAGGCCATGCAGTTACGAAACAGTGCATGTCCCATTGGCTGGTGCAGGCTATTTCCTTGGCCTATGAGGCGCGCGGGCTCGCTTCGCCCTTAGGAGTAAAAGGTCATTCCACGAGAGCAGTGGCTTCTTCTCAAGCCTTTCTCAGTGGATCTTCTATGGATGATATCTGTGCTGCGGCAGGCTGGTCCTCACCGAGCACTTTTATCAGGTCTTACAGTCTGGATGTGAGGATGGCTTCTGGCTCCCGGGTTCTCTCCGCTTGACCAGATGCTTCCTTGGATCCAAGCTATCAGGTACGTCAGGCGTGATGGTATAGCGTTCCCATACGTGGTGACGTCACCGCAGCATCGAAGTGACCTATGAAAGGGAACATCTCGGTTACGTATGTAACCTTGGTTCCCTGAATAGGGAACGAGATGCTGCGGTTCTGGCCGTGCCGTACCTTGATAGCTTTCTTCTTCGTCATGAAATCTGAGGTAAATGGCGCGCGGCACCAGGTATATATATGCTTACGCATGCTGGGCGGTGCCACGCGCTATTTGGCCAATAAGATTGGCGGGATGGTATAGGGCTTCAGACATTCGTCACACCGAAGGTGTTCCCATACGTGGTGACGTCACCGCAGCATCTCGTTCCCTATTCAGGGAACCAAGGTTACATACGTAACCGAGATGTTTTTCTTTTTCGATCGAGAACGGAAGTCCTTATATGAGCATTTCTCCCGGAAAAGCGCGCTAGCGCACACACACATTGACCAGAGGAGAGCGAGACCGCACACATCAACACGCTTCAAAATCATCCGCAGCGCTGCATAAGATTTATTCGAGAATGTCTCCAAATAAGTGCATTTTTGTTTATGAGGGAGAGTTTACCGTGTTCAGCTTCCCCAAGAACCCAGCGTTACTTGAACAGTGGATGCATTTTGTTTTTCCGGGGCAGTAACGGAGTGTATCAAGTGCGTTTGTGTGTTCTGGTCATTTGAGTGATGAATGTTTTAGAAACGAGACCCATGTTGACGCTGGATTTGCACATGGTTTGCTATTAAAACATGGAGCCATCCCTGTGATAAAAGACCCCATTCATTTGAGTACAACTGCATAATATGTAAGTGAATATATGTTAATGGAAACTACACAAAACATCAGTATTATAGCTCCGCCCACCGCACGCCTCCAGGAGCTCGGCTTTTTCCGGAGAGAATCGGAAAGCTGTACTTTTCTTTTACAAATATGATAAAACTAAAGATTTTTTGGATATATGAAGGGTGCAGTACTACTCTATAGGTACTCAAGATTAACTTGAGATTACGTGAAACTGTGTATGTTATGTACCCTTTAAAATATGGGACAACAAACAAAATTAGCAACATCTCATCTCGAGTTAAAAAACACGACTACTGCCCTCTAAAATCCACTTTATCAGAACCCTGTTGGAAAAAATTACAGTTACAACCATCCTCTGGTTTTCACAAGGTAGACCAACTTAGTCGAGCTGGATTTGTGAGGATACCAGTACTTTCATATATTGTAGTACTGAATTATTTCCTTTTTTACATAGAGTATATTACGTTTACAGTTTGGGCTCAGTAAGAAATGTATATTTTTATTCATCAAGGAAGCATTCAAGGATGCATAAATGACATTTATGAAGTTACAAAAGATTTCAATTACTGTAAATGCTCTTCTTTCGAACTTTCTTTTCATTAAAAAAAATCCTTAAACTTTTTTTTTTTTTTTTTGGTTTCTATAGAAATATGAACTGTTTTCAACACTGATATAATGAGCAGAAATGTTTCTTGAGCTGAAAATCATTTGAAATGCAACTATGACACATCAGATTCTGTCGCCAACGGGAAGCATTGAGCTGAGCCATGATTCTTACCAATATGAGGTATTAATAACATTCATGCATTAATGCAGACGTTCAGTGAGCATGTCACAGCTTGCATCCCCGATCATGCAGCATCTTGGTCACGAACAGGGGAAAACAGGAGAGAAAGTTAACGGAATCAATGCTTCTCCCTAGGTGATAAAAGCATCACGGAGAGTAAAGTGTGAAAGAGGATAGTGGCTCTTGGGAGAGACATGTTGACAGCTCTGTCCTTTTCACATCCCTCTAGAGACGATGACGGGGTGATGATCAGCTCTGAAAGGTTAAATGGACTCTGACTGTTTGAAGTCGAGAATGTCAGACTGTCAAAATTAAATCAGTTTCTGTATTTAATCATTTAAAGCCAACATTTATCTTAAGAGTAAGTTATGCATTCCATTTAATCAAATGTATGCATTCAAGACAAGTTATGAATTGAACTTATTAGAATTGGATTTATGCATTTAAGTTTTGCTTTCAGTTAAATTAAATTTGAAGCAATGCATTCAAGTTATGACTTCAATTTTATTTAATTTAAAGTTGTGTTGAAGTTATGTACTCAATTTAATCCAGTTTAAAGCTATGCATTTTATTTATTTGAATTTGAAGTTATGCGTAACATTTTTATACATTTAAGTTTTGCATTCAGTTTAAAGTTATGCAATCAATTACAAATGATTTGTAATAAAAAAAAGCAATAAAGTTCCTATTTAAATCTTCCATTATTTAAGTTATTCTTCACTGCATAAACAGCATTAAATTAACTATGAGCTAGGTATTAACAAAGCTGCATTACATACAACAGTAACCTAAGAATAACTAAATAAATTAATATCTAGTTCACATGGCCAAATGTGTCAAATTTCGATTTTTATGTCAAAACTCCTTTCCTCTTTAAACAACACTTAAAATAAAGTTAAATGCACAAGACTAATCAGGGTAAAATAAATCCTTACACAAGTAAAGGAAATTGAGCTCTTCTGCTTGATAGGTCTTTGGCAACTTGGCACGGTGGATGATTATCTCTTTCCCAACAGAATGAGCTGGCTAACATGATTTATTGTCATTTGAGCTGAGCTGTAATTGGCTCATTCGCTATGGCTGGAAAGCCCGTGAACGTGCGGGACACAATCACAGCTTTCACCCACAGGCTGCGGCTCATTATTCAGCGCAGTCAAAGGAAAGAAATGAACTTCTGCATGGCAAAAGGTGGAGCAGCTGTTTTCCAGAGCTTAGGAATGGGTAACACAATCCTGTCTATGCAGATGTGCAGACATGCAATAAAAAAGCAGTCTGACAGACACGGACACCTTCTCAGTTAAACACGGACGACATTGTGCAAAATAAGTTGAGGTATAATTTGCTTATTCCATTCCCAGACACGCTGAGGTGTTTTAATGAAGAAGGGTGGGACTGTGGTGACAGGAGAGGGTCCCGTCTCGCCTCTCTCGGCTCCTTGGAGGGAAACAGCTGCACCTCACCCTGTCTATTCTCACATGACAAATCACAGGCCAAAGACAGGAGAACATTCTCACACCTCAATTCTTGGCACAAGTGTTTCTGCTTTCAAAAAGTGTAACAAACGCCATACTTCTTAAAACCTACGGTCCCTAAATCATCAGCCTGACATCCAAAGGAGAGAATACTTCACACAGCAAAAATATTTTTTTAAAAATGAATAGAATGAATAGTACTTTGTAGACATTTTGCTAAGTTAGCCCCGCCCCAAAAATGGAAATTCTGTCATTTAACAAAAAAGAAGAAGATCATTTGAAGGATGTTGGTAATCAAACTGCCAATGGTAGCCATTGACTTCCATAGAATTATTTTCCATACCATTGAAGTCGATGCATTGAGGCTTTGTGAATATTCATAGCAAATTCTCGATGGCTGAACTAGTGAAGTGTGATGTTCAAACCCATGCTGATGTAAGCAAAATGATCGTGCTGACTGACACATTCGTAACGTGCGCATAAAGACACATCTCACAGACAGCGTGCAATTCCAATATACACATTTACACAGTGTTTCAAAATATCTGTCTTGGTGAGTATTCCTGCAAAAATAATCTATTGCGTCTTAAGTGAACGTCTGGGGAACTGTTGGGGAAAAATATCTTATATGTAATATTATATTAGATCCTTGCATTACAGCAGGTCTTATATAGGATGTCTGTCTCATTACAAGAAAAGTGGGAATCACTTGCTGCTCACTGCTTTTGTATTAATAATCAATTAATTTTGAATGAATACACTAAAGTGATTCTTTTGATAAGCCTATATGTTGTCTTACTTAAATACTTTTGTTTAGATGTAAGATGAATGCACTATTTGAATTTGCACTATTTTAACTGTTTGTTTGCATTTTTTGTTCTTTGTTCTATTTTTTATATTGTGATTATTAATATAGTAATATTATTAAGAAAAGTCGTCGAAAAAAAAGATTGCAACAACGTTGCTATGTGGATTTGCTTTGGAAGATTCAGAAGACTAGCCCAGTCATTTTCTGGTCATTTCCAACAAATCTTACATCATTTTGAATGTTTTTTTGTTTTGTTTTATGGAGATAAAAGGACTAATTTTTGAAAGTTCACTCATTGTGACACATTTTGCCAGCACAGGTGGCAAATCTTCTTTTGTGCTCAACAGAAGAAAGAAACTCATACAGGTTTGGAGCATTGGTACATTGAAGATACAAACCTATGAAAACATTTAGGGCCAGATTTACTAAACAGGGGAAATTAGCATGAGATCACAATCCCATAAAACCACAGATGGGAGTTGAAAGTTCTGCGGTTGATCTGAAAGGGAAACTCCTACAAATGCATATAAGCCACAAAATACTTGTCCATGCCAGAGTTACAAAAACACAAAAATAACCTTTGTGACATCACCTAAATAGAAATTATGTTTCAGAGGCATAGCAAGATTATAAACAATAAAAATGTTGAATAACATACACTGACGAATCATTCTGAATAGAACCAGGAATGAAAGGTCAATTTAGTTTTCATGTTGAGTTTAACAAACAAGAATCAGCTTTGTTTTTCATGCAAAAGACAAGGCTTACCTCTCCCATAGAAGAATTTGTGATAATAATATGCTCCGAGGTCGATGTGCTCGATGATGTACCGCTTGACTTTTTCACGGTGGATTGGCTGGCTTTCTCGTGGCACCTCCAGTACAGACACGCCAGCATTAGTACAGTGAGAGCTCAAGGAGGACTCGAATGAGCAGTTTTCTCCTCCAGCGCTGTAGGTGGCGTTGTTGGCCCTGGATAGAGATATCCTCCTCTCCCCTTCTCCACCAATCTCATTGCGAAAATGCGGGCAACTCAGCACCAATCCATTGCTCTTCCCATCCCCCTCATCCGCATCCAGATTCTCCTTGGGATTGAGGTCTTCCCGACTTCCAAGCGGTGATTCAAACAATGATGCAGGTCCAGTTGTATTCCCAGCCACTTGTCCAACTCCTGGGACTTGGTACTGGGAGGCGGCAGAAGCTCCAGTGGTGGTGTTCTTCCTCTGGCTGAGGCTTACGCGATTGGCCACCGCTTCACTGATGTTAAAGAGGATGCTCTGGACGTCATAGTGAGCGAAGCACTTCTGGAAGCTGAGCGGCCGTCGGTCATCTTGCTCGGTGGAGAGCCGCAGACCGTCATTCTCACTCTTAATAGTCCTCAGTTTCCTGAACAGCGATGTTTCGGATGATTCGGACTTGAGACGACGCATGAAGGACTTCTCTCTTTCTCGGCTGTAGAGGAGGGAGCTGTCCACGTAGTCGTAGCCGGATATGTGGACGATCTCGCCTCGGGCTATTTGTGCAGCGGTCTGCAAGCTTGGGGAGAGTGTTGTGTCGTAGCGAAGGAGCTCTGGGAACCCAGCAGGTGGAGCGCTGCGATGGTCCAAGTTGTCAATTCGATATCCTCGCAACATAGTAAAGAACCCATCGTTTCCAAGACCCTGGCGGTCAATTGAAGATGTGCTGCCATACTCCCGATGCAACGAGGCACCTGTGTTGGGGTTGACAGCATTCTGGTCCATTATGTCCTCTGCATCAATGTCGCTGATGGTCACGTCACTGTTACTCCGTTGGCGAATGGGATGGAGTCCCTTCAAAGGGGATCGACTTAAAAGGTCACTCAGGGAATATTTTGTATCCGAATAATCAGGCTCCAAAGGAGCTCCGCCCAAATCCGTGATCTGCACACTTTGGTCAGGCTGTCCGTTCTGAAAGGCCGTGATGACAGTCTCGTAGTTGGGTACCCAACCATCTTTATTTGGGGGCCAGTCTGTCACCCTGGCCCGCACCCCCATTTTAGGCATAGCAGGGGTTCCATTCGTCTTGCCACCCCCATCTAGCTTCCCCTGCGTGTTGCCTGCCGGATGTCCCATACTTCCATTCAACGCTTTCAGCTTTTTGCTAAATAATTCCTCAGATGGCTGCATGACGTCAGAGGAGGCCTCAAGCAATGGAAGGTTTGTTTTATCACCGATACCCACGGCTCAAGCTCATATCCTGCTTGCAGCTGCTTGGGAAACGAGAACTCAAGTCCCCTTATTGGTTACATTGTCATAGCTCACCCATTTGAATCTCAACTAGTTTCAGAGTAGTCCTAGAGGGAGTCAGCCCACATAAAGGGCCGCCCTTCACTCCAAGTCCATTTTTCTCCAGGAGTGACCAGTTTGATGAAAGACAGGCAGCATTTGGGTGTCACGGACGGCTGGAGCTTCAAGGAGCAGAAGGGGTCAGTTGAAAAGGCTCTCCTTTCACAGAGCTCAGCTAATTTAGGACGACAGCTGGAGGAGAGCGATCTGTTGGGAGCAAGGAGAAAAAAAAAGCGCATTAATGCATCTCGCAGCAGAGAACGGCAGAATATATTTATTTGGATACTCTTCCAGGATTCCAGATAGAACAGTGGGATGACTTTCTCACAACCTCCTTATGACCACTGAACAATGTAAGACTGTTAGATAAGTGGCAGGGTGTGTACCGCACAACATGCCTGATGACTCCTTCAAGAAGGTCTTCTCACAAAGACATCTTTCAGAAATATAAATGCCTATTTCTGTTGCTAACTTTTATTGGCCAAGTAGGGGTTCAAATCAGTCTTATTAAACTGAAGGGAACGTTCAGTGGTTTTCAAACTGGATTATGCATTAGGCAAAGAGAACACAGCAAAATGTCTTTAATTTCATGCCACATTTATTCGCTCCCACAGAGTACTGTGGCCACGAATTGCAATGCATATATTACATGCACAACTATAAATTCATATAGCATATATATATATACACATGTATAGACAAGGTTCCCAGTGGGGACTCCAGCATTTGAACTTCACTTTTTGTTCAGCTGTACAGCTCAACGCATGTGAGTTGGGAAGATGCCACTGATGACCTAAATGGGTTTTTCTTGTTCATGTGTATTACACGGGAGCAACATTCATGCAACTTTATATATTTTCTATTCAGAATCATGTAGCATGACCTGATATTGCTATCAGCCCACAAAAAAATTGCTATAAATCCTACAAATGTAAACTCTGTGACCCTTTTTCTCAACAGAACCACTAATCTTCATTCCATTTCACTACTCCTAAAAACAGGAACAAGCGACAAAACATCCCATCTTCACTACATTGGCCCTATCCCATGATTCAATTTCTGATGTAGCTTATATTTGCAGGACAAACAACATCTGGTGGGGCAATGTGGGCCACAACAAGATTAGCTGTAATTTATATGCTGTTGTTTTAACACTTAATATAGTTATTACAAATATACACTAAACACTGGATATATAGGTCAATGCTGCATACTTCAATTTCATTATAAAGACATTAGCAATATTGCAAGAGTTGGTTAAAGGATTTTGATTAGTAACAAGCTAATTTTGAGATAAACTGCAAGTATTGGAAAAAATTATTAAAATACCCTTTTATCCAAAAACTTATGAATTAATTAAGTACAGGTCTGGCCCAAATTAACAGCTGACATACATAAATTACAACCAAGACATTAATAAGGGAGCCCTGGCTGTAGTTTTTGGATAAAAGATAGTCTTTTTACCCCAATATTTTTTATTCTTATTAAAAATAATAATTTAACTATTTAAATATTTGAAATTTTTGAATTTTTTTATATTAAAGAAATTAATAATATTGTGACAGAGTATACAACACTATCCTTAGGAGTCAAAATATTGTTTTATTTTCATATGTGACCCTGGAACACAAAACCTTAAATGTCTTAAATGTAAATTTTTCAAAATTGAGCTTTATACATCATCTGAAAGCTGTATAAATAAGCTTTCCATTGGTGTATATTTACAAAATATCTTCATGGAACATGGTCTTAATATCCTAATGATTTTTGGCATAAAAGAAAAATCTATAATTTTGACCCACACAAGAAATTTTCGGCTATGTTAAAAAAAAGGCTTATACTACAATACAGTTTTGTAAGCAAACTTACAATATAAAAACTACCATGCAATTTCTATGTTAACATCAGATCAGCTAATGTAATTTTCTAATTGCATTGGTTTATTTGCAATAGAGTTTTCCTAGACTGCTTCCCCTCGGACTGTCCTTCACAGTGATACGAGCGAGCAGGATTTTGGATCCCAGTGCTGAAGCCTTACTAAATGTTTTCACATTGAAATGCAGTAGCAGCAAAACTGCTTCCTGAAATAACTTCATTAAATGAGACAGGCTTTTCTAAAAGGATGAGCAAGGACAAAACAGAGGAGCTCCGTTTACGTAATCCTTTTCACATTGACACAATCATTAACACACACACACACACACACACACAGCAGGGTCACTGAGAAAAACCCTGTCCTTAAATCACTCAGTGACTATTGAGCTGTAAACTAAAAGAGTTTCCTTCAGTGTAATGAGACTCAGAATAAACTGCTGAATTCCAAGAAGATTCTTCACCAAAAGCTCTTTACAAATCTAAACATCTAAATCCAAATGATGTCTTAACACAGCAGTTCATCCAAGCAAACCACATGCTAACTGGCAACGACTTCCAAAGGCTTTTTGTGAAGGCAGAATAGTTAAAACACTTTCTCCTTTTAATTTTAGTCATTTAGCAGATGTTTATATACTAAGAAACCTAAAAAGGAAAAACACTGCAAGCAATTCATGTATGTTGGAGCTGAGCTGATGATCTGAATGAGAGAGAGAGAGAGAGAGAGAGAGAGAGAGAGAGAGGCAGAACTGGGAGGAACAGTATTAATTACTGCTGCTTTAAAACATTGATTTATAAATCTGTGAATCCGTTAGAATTGTTAAAACACAGAATCGCGATTCTTATGTCTTCCTGTAGCTCAAGTGGTAGAGCATTGCGTTAGCAAGCGCAAGGTTGGGGATCCCAGGGAACACATGTTAGGAGAAAAAAATTGTTAGCCTGAATGCAATGTAAGACGCTTTCGATAAAAGCGTCTGCTAAATGTACACCTAGTTTTCTCTTCCTTTTCTTTAAAGCAGCACAACACGGCTCCGCCCCCTTTGCTGCATTTTTCCAGGGGCGGGGTTTATCTGGGTTTGTGACATCACAAACCCGGGAAGTAGCTCATTGTAGTCCCTACCCGCCATTTTTGTAGGCATTTAACAGCCAGAATTATAAAACAATCTTTGAACTTTCAGCTCCTTAACATCACAGATATTGTTTATGCTCAAACAGCAACATTACACACTAATGTTAAAAAGAGTGAAAACGCAATCAACCACCCCTTTAACTATTTTAATAGCTTACACTAAAAGTTATATTTTAATATTGAACAAAAAATAATGAATGAATGTGTTTATTTTTAACAATAAGCTGTTAATTTTTTAATGACTGACATAAAATCTATTATATTTTAATACTGAACATAAATAAATAGATAGGCTAAGTGTTCATTATTAACAACAATTTTTTCTATCATTACAAGGTACCGTATTTTTCGGACTATAAGTCGCACCTGAGTATAAGTCGCATCAGTCCAAAAATACGTCATGATGAGGAAAAAAACATATATAAGTCACACTGGACTATAAGTCGCATTTATTTAGAACCAAGAACCAAGAGAAACATTACCGTCCCCTCGAGAGGGCAGAGCAGCATAGAGCGCCCTCTGGCGGCTGGAGATGGTAATGTTTTCTATTGGTTCTTTTTTAGTTCATTTCTCTTGGTTCATTTTTCTTGGTTCATGTCAAATTAATTTTGATAAGTTGCACCTGACTATAAGTCGCAGGACCAGCCAAACTATGAAAAAAAGTGCGACTTATAGTCCGGAAAATACGGTAATAAAATGTATAGTGTGAAAGATTTATATTCATCTTTGTTTATATTCATAATGTTTTTAAAAGATAGAAATGTAAAGACAGAAGAAAAGAGCATGCACAATTAAATATTTAATTTTGGCTGCTGAATATATATAAATATTGAGACAATATTGAGATGTTTATGAACTTGTTTTTCAATTATATATATATATATATATATATATATATGCATAACTCATTTTTACTAGTATTGCACAAAAATGATTGCATTATTAAATGGGCAAAATATTAAAAAGAACAGAAAGTTGTTGTTTTTTTTAAGCAAGACGTGTCTTCATCAGTTCAGACCTTTAGAGGCTCGTTCAAACACAGAGAAACAGAAAGAGTAGAACAGAAAGTCTCTGGAAAGTGTAAACTCAAACACAAAATAAACATCTGCCACATACACAAACTAGACATCATGGTGGTCTCTATCTAGAACACAGACAATGATAAATGCTCTCCATCGTGTCTTCCTCTACTGGGGCCCCTGATTGCAGCACAGCTTCACGGTCAGCAAAAATACATCATCCCTATGACCTCTGACCTGTGCAGGGTTCGTTTTCTGACTGGGCCTTCTGTGTGTGCGAAGAAAGCTAATGATGGGAGGTCTGACACACACACACACACACACACACACACAGAGGTCTTTAACGAGCTCGAGCAGTCATTATCTTTGGTCAACCTCCAAGGCCAAATAAATGAAATTGGGGAGATGGAGGGGGGGGGGGGGGGGATTCTGTGAGACTAATTATGGTGATGAACTCATTTTATGTCGCTGGCTGGGCTGGTTTTGTGTCTTTGGTGCCGTTTCGCCAGGTCTTAAAATAATCTTTTGACATGGTGGCCTGATTAGAGGCTGCGGGAGTATTAATGAACCCGCTGCTGGCAGCCATCTTTAAAATGATACGCCTCTGTCATCTACTTCAGATGATAAATATTAGGAGCACACCGTTTGATATGAGCATGTTTAACCTTATTTTGCCATTGCTAAAGTTATCTTTAGTTTTATTTTTAATTTCATTCCTGTTCATCAGTTTAATCTGCTTACTTAACCTTATTTCCATTAAACTATTTATTATAAATCACATCACAGATATTGTGGCATTGTAGCAGTGAGTTGTGAATAGGCACAACTTTTATTTATTTTTTTTCTCTGGTTTATTTTAGATTTTAAATCTTTACTCTTAAACTTTTTCATATTCCAACACAATTATTTATAATAAATTAACTGTAGATATTGTGGCCTTATAGCAGAAAGTTGTGCATGGACATAACTTTTATTACAAAAATTTGGGGTTTATTTTAAATTGTGATTTTTACAATTAACCTTCTACTTAACCTTATTTCCACACAATTATTTATAATAAATCACATCGTATATATTGTGGCACTTGTGAAATTTTATTTGACTTTTTTTATTTTTTTATTATTAACTTTAATTTTTAGTATTAATATTTTTTTCTTATTTGTACAAATAGATTTTATAGCAGCGATTTTATAGCTATTTATTTTTCTTTTTATTCTTATTTATAATAAATCACATCACAGGCATCATAAAAACAAGTTGTAGTTGTGCATGGACACAAACTTTCATTTTTTATTTTTACTATAAATCTTTTACTTTACCTTTTTCCACACAATTATTTCCGTATCCCACTGTAGACATTGTGCCATCATAGCATGCAAGTTGTGCATGGGCATAATAATAATAATAATAATAATAATAATAGCTTTTATCATTGCAGTTGTTGTTAAGATTGGTGATTTTCTAAGGTTATACACATATATATATTTGTGGCGGTTTGAGCTCATACCTATTTAATTTGAGTATTTAAAAAAAAAGCACAAAAATACTATAGTATTTCTTATGCATTGTACATTTGAGTGCATTAAAGATGTGAGATATGCAGGACAGAGAGCGCTGAATGCGATTCTCTTGAGCACAGGGGTCACCCCAAACCTCTTCCTCCTCCTCCTCCAAACCGGATCTGACAGGAGAGCTGTGCTGCAAAGTCAGGACACCGCAGAGGGTTTCAGCCAGCTGCTTCACCAAACCTAACCTGAGATTAAACCCTCACAACACAACAACTCTTAATATAGTGTGAAGAAGTCAAATATTAACACTCAAACTTCATTTATTTCTGAAATCGAACACCCTCAAATGTTTCTAATAGTGCAAAAGAATAAGAAAAAAGCATGAAATCTCAATATTAAAAATATATATATTATTAGTATTACTGTACATGCATAACTCAAACTCTCAGAAAAAATGGTACAAAAGCTGCACTGGGAAAGTAACTTTTTTTTAATTAAATGTAAGCAATAGCAAGCTCTCTTCAATAAGCATGCATGTGAACAGCACAAACTGCAAGTTATGTAGCAAAGTTTAATGCTTGGCAATATAATAGCAACTAATAGTAAAGATTGCAATAACAAGTGGCTGGCAAGAAGAGTTAAAATAACACACTAAACGGCTTTCAGATATAATAAATGGCCAAATGCCAAAATGAGGTAATGAACCTCTTCAGAGACTTTCCTTTTCAAGCTAAAATTTGTGTTCTTTATCCATCGACGTTTAGTTGTGTTCATTCAGGTTCAACAAAGAGCTCAAGAACTCAGAACAAACACACAAGAAGTTCACACCTCGCTCAAGTTCGCACTCTGCTTTCAATCAGATTCAAGAGCCGTTGTTTTAACCTTGAGGTGATTCGGATGACGATTATTCAATTCCTCACTTTGTAAGCAGACCCTGCATCTCCGGTTTCATAAACACTGCTATTTCTGCTTCAGAGGAGCAGGTCAGAGCCTTGAAGGAGCAGAAAACACTGAAGATGAGAGGAGGAAAAATCCTGCTTGAGCTGCTTGATTGTCCCAACGCTTTCTGATTATATCTCTATATAGCAATAAATAAATAATTAACATTTACAATAATAAAAGAATAATACACCACAAGCTGACACTCAAACTAGCAGCAGTGTGCCACTCAGGCCCTTAAAAATTTCAAGAAATTAAAAAAAAAAAGGCATTTCAAATGTGATTAATTTTTTTTTTTTTTAATTAGGACGGCTTCAACTTTTTGTGGTTATTCCTAATGCAAAAAACTAAATGATTAAATATTTTAAAAATAATAATAGTTATTATTATTATTATTTTTAGTCATAAATTAATAAAAAATATTTTTTAATAACTAAAATAATAACATTGTATGGTATTATTATACTTTATATTTATTTAATTAATTATTATTGCTATTGTTAAAAAAAAACAACAACTGAAAACTACTGTAGTATTTTGCTGCAGAATTTCTAAATAGAAGATAATAGAATTTATCTTTTTATATCATTTATAATATTTATTATTTAACTGTTCATATTTTAAGTAATAATTTATTCATGTTATTATTAAAAATTATTAATTAAAAAACTAAAATAACTAAACTATTGTAATATGTAGTCATAAAATTATAAAATTGAATATTTCAAAATATAATAATATTAATAACAATAATAACTTTACAATACAACTTTACAATTTATGGCACAGTCTAATTCAAAATGACTTTAAAATGAATTTTTTTATCAACACCTCAATAAAATAAATACGCTGAAGTACTAAAATAGCTAAAACGAAGTAAATTAAAAATAGCTAAAATAAATTATATTAAAAACAATTATAAAAACACTAATAAAAAAATCACTTAAATTATTAAAACATTAAGTGAAAACAAAAAATACAAATAAAAGCTGAATCAATACATTAATAATTCTAAATTTTATAAATAATATCATAAACATTTTTTTGACCCTGAAATAACTCCCAAAGTGTACACTGAAAAAAAAAAGAAAATAAAATTAGTGTAGAAACAATTTTCCCTCATAAATTGCTAGTAGATTTCACAGCTTATTACAAAGAAAAGGCAATTAACACATTACATTAAACATGACATTTTCAAGTAGAAAGATTGCAATGTGTATATTTTTGTTACTTAGTATTTTGTTTACTTAGTATTTCAGGATAGTCCAGACAATGCTAATTTGAAATCAATGAAAGCAGATGTTTTACTATTCAGGTGCACAGCTATAAACATGTCAACAGTTTAAGCAAGGTTCACCTTAAACCACTGCTGTGCAAAGACAGTAAGACCCCACTAATTCACACTAATATCAAAGAATGCAATGTCTACTGTCTGTCTACTGTTATCCGCTGAGTTCAGACACGTTTCTCAACACATCGACAGCTCGTGCAACCAGGAGCATGTTAAAAAAGACTTGTGCTAAGGACAAAGAGAACTTCTGAAGTTTTAGAGTCAAAGAAAACCTTTCCCCACATTCAGTGTGACTATACAATAAGAACAACTACAAAAACAACAACAACTATTAGTATTATAATTATTCAAAATAATAATTTATTATAATTGTATTCATTATAATCATCTTAAAAATATTGCAACAATACAATGGTACTATAAAAAAATGAGTATTTCTTAAATATTATTATTTTATTATAATTATTCAAAACAGTACTTTTTATTATAATTTTAATTATAAAAAATATAAAAAATATTGCAATAATACAATCATACTACAGAAAATAGTATTTCACATACATTACTATTATTATTATTATTATTTAAAGAATAGTTTACTTATTCACATTTCAATTATAAAAATATGAATTTTAATTAATAGAAATATGTAAAATATTGCAATAATACCATTGCACTGTAAAATAAAAAATGAGTATTTAATAAAAAATAATAATAATAACTTTTATTGCTTAAAATAATGTTTGTTATTGATTTAATAATTATTTAATTATTTAGTTTTATGTTTTGTTAAATTATAAAAAGTATTAATCAACTAATAATGCTACAAAAATAATGCTACTGCATTGTAAAATAAAAACCATCCCATGATACAAACAACTTGTATTCTAATTCTAGTAGTAGTAGTAATTATAAAAATTTTAATGATTATTATTAAATTATCCAATTTAATTTTTTTTTATAAAATAAAATAAAATGTATGAGGTAGAACACTGAAAAAATTAAATAAAAAATTAAATGAAATGGAATAAAAAATACAAAATACAATTAAAATAATTGCAAAAAAAAAAAAGAAAAGAAAAAAACTGCATACCTGTATATAGTAGATTGTGGAAATTAAATAAAAATTAATTATCAAAATATATAACAATAAAATAAAATAGAAATCATTGATATAATGTCAGCCTTAAGTACTACTCAGTAGCTTCAAATAAACAATATGATAAAAAAATAAAAACAAATCTTCGAGGTAATATCAATCATAGTAAGTAATTAATTCAGTAACAGCTACTCAGGTGCTTTGGTTTATGCACTGCATACAATGTAAAACTCAAAAAAAGACAATATACTTACAGAACAAGGTAGAAAATATCGACCAGGAAGATGAGAAATACTTTTCTAAGATGCATACGACTAAAGTCTGAATGAGGTCTCTGTGGTTTAATCTGCATCCCATTTTGGTTGCGATTTGAAAATGTTTCCAAAAACACACAAATTAAATGTATAATTTCCAAACCAAATAGATTTCAGAAGAAAACAATATGAAAGTAGCAAGTGGGTCTCTTGATCTTGTACAGCTGGTGGAGCGGAGCGTCTCGACTGAAGGGGCTCGTGTTTGTTCCTGTAAAGGAGACATCTGATGGCTCCAGCTCCTCGTGGGCCTCTTCCAAATCAACCATCTGTTGAGGCAGCACTGGAAAAGCTCTCGTCTCGTCCTGGCCCTCAGCAGGCCACAACAATATACCACCAACACAGCACACCAGCCATTACTGGACACACAAACCCACCGCCAGAGTACGAGAAAACACTTTACACAAAACAGGGAAGAAAAGAGCTTCTGGTGTCCATTCTTTCTCTTCAAACAGTCAGTGAAACAAGGTGTTGCTTATCCATCAGAAAACGGTCAAGAGCCCGAAATAAATATTACATGAGCTGGGTTTAGCATTAATCATTTTAATATTTTATATATAGTTAAAAGTACAAACAAATACATAAAAGAAAAACAATTATAAAATAAAACTACAAAAACAAAAACGACAAAAACAAAAACAAAACTAAATAGTTATGGAATTAAAAAAAAATAAACAATATAAAAATTTAATTAAAAATAGCATAAACATAAAATAAAAGAAGCATAAAATAGCAAAACTAATTTATCAAAATTATCTTATTAAAAATAAATAAAAATGTAAAGAATTCTAAAATAATCAAATGTAATTAGCATAAAATAAATAAACATCACTTTTGAGTGAAATTTATCTTATTAAAAATATTTTTTAAACAAACAGAAGTAAAACAAATTAGCTTAAAATAAAATAAAAACTTTTAGAATATTATTTAAATCCAAAGATTAATTTATCTTATTTATCTTAAAATTATAAATTGTAAAAAATAAATGGCATTACAAAATTTCATATATATTTTTTTTATGGTGGGGGTAACTATATTAGGACTAAACACTGATTTTGGGTTACTGATAAACTGATTTCTCATAAATTAAGTGAAAAAATTATTAAATTAAAACATGAATAAATAAAAACATTAAAAAAAGAATAAATATGGATTAAAACATTTGTAATAGGCCAATTAAAAAAATATATATAATTAGTTTGAAAACTTGCTAAACAGTTCACTACACCTAAATGAACAAAGTCAACAGATCCGTCATAAAACAAAGGCATTTGTGCTTGATGCTTTAAAAAATCTGTTGCAGAAAAAGCTGGACATGTGAAAAGTGTGGTATAAGCACATGGTTTGGAGAGGCACTGACCTGTAAGACAGGACTTCAGAGCTGTGAGAGTGTTAATGTGAATGCATTCAATCACAGGGTCACGACGGGACGAGTTTCTCACCCCATCCACAGCATCTCAAGTCAGAAGAAGTGCACTTCGTCACATTGCAGTGAAATAACGTCTACTGAGAGCAAAAGCTTTGAGACAGCTTCACAAAAACCCCAAAAAGTCAAGCATCATTACATGAATGAAGACATCAACCTACAGACTTGGCACCTACTTGTGCAGAACATGCTTGCATGCCACATTTTCTTTGGAAAATATACTAAATCTCAGTACAATATTTCTCTACCTTCACAATGCAGTTGGGATTAATAGGGACATTTACCTCAGTCTTAAGATTTATATCTTTATATTTATATAAAGGCATATATTTATAGTTAAGTTTGGTGTAAGCGCCGCTGAAGTGGAGAAAACTTTTGAGAAAACAGCCTTTCAAATATGTAAGTGAAATCTACTGAAGCAAATAGATGAAGTGTGATTAAATAAACACTTAAATGTGTATTTAAAGAAGAGCTCAAAATCGCTAAACTGACAAATACATGAAAAACCTTAACCAACTATACAGGTGAACATACAAAACAAATTTTAGCACAATAAAGCAGCCAGAGATTTTCATTGAGCTCAGCTTTATGCAAATAAGCAGTGACAACAACCAATAGAAATACAGATGCTACGAGTCGAGCAACACCTACTAGCACTTCATCTATTAAATAGCTGTTAGTAAATATCACTTAAATTTTCTACATGACATTTAATTACTCCACAAACAGCCTTGCTTCACAAAATCAAGACAAAATCAGGTTGGCTCCAACAGACAAGTTTAATAGTGACAAACAAGTCAAGTTCATTTGAGAATCATTTAACATACCTAAAATACTCCCACAAAACAGCTCCTAAATCCACTTGTTGTACAACCCACATGCACTGCTTGAGTGCAGGCCTTCAAATGCATCTTTCTGGAAATACTCATCCAAACCAACTGTCCCATGAGAAGACAACGAGAACGAGGACAGGAGGAGGTGAAAGTTGAGGAGAAAGTGATGGCAGGCTGGGGCTGAGTTAACGGAAATGCTCACAAAGCCCCCTACCGCTGCGCAGAACAGGCTCATTTGCATATGTAAAGGGCCAGCCCTAGACTGTGACATTCAACCTCACTGGAAAATATAGGAGAATTATACAAAAGACAAAAAAAAACCTCCATTGTTCCTGTGCGCGGTTCGATACATGACCTTCTGGATGCTGAGAGATGGTTTTGGCACTCAAGGAATCCATGCAGGTGTCTAGCTCTGCATTTGTTTGGTACGAAAGACTTTACCTCACCGACAAACATTCTGCATGCAGCTTAACATATGTTTCAGCATCTGTGCATTTCAACATCAAACCTGTAGAACAATAGACAGATAGATAGACAGACAGACAGAACAACAGACAGACAGAACGACAGAAAGACAGACCGACAGAACGACAGACAGACAGAACGACAGAATGACAGACAGACAGAAAGACAGAATGATAGACAGACAGAATGACAGACAGAACGACAGACAGACAGAATGATAGACAGACAGAATGATAGACAGACAGAATGACAGACAGACAGACAGAACGACAGACAGACAGAAAGACAAACAGACAGACAGAATGACAGAAAGACAGACAGACAGAATGACAGACAGACAGACAGAATGACAGAAAGACAGAACGACAGAACGACAGAACGACAGAACGACAGAAAGACAGAAAGACAGAACGACAGACAGACAGAACGAGAGACAGACAGAACGACAGACAGACAGACAGACAGACAGAAAGACAGACAGACAGACAGAACAACAGTACGACAGAATGACAAAAAGACAGAACGACAGAAAGACAGACAGACAGAACAACAGACAGACAGAATGACAGACAGACAGACAGACAGAACGACAGACAGACAGAACGACAGACAGACAGAAAGACAGAACGAGAGACAGACAGAAAGACAGCCAGACAGAACAACAGTACGACAGAATGACAAAAAGACAGAACGACAGACAGACAGAAAGACAGAATGACAGACAGACAGACAGAACGACAGAAAGACAGACAGACAGAATGACAGAATGACAGACAGAAAGACAGAACGACAGACAGACAGACAGAATGACAGAAAGACAGAATGACAGAAAGACAGAATGACAGAAAGACAGAACGAGAGACAGACAGAACGACAGACAGACAGACAGACAGACAGACAGACAGACAGAACAATAGTACGACAGAATGACAAAAAGACAGAACGACAGAATGACATACAGACAGAAAGACAGAATGACAGACAGACAGACAGACAGAACAACAGAAAAACAGACAGACAGAACAACAGAACGACAGAAAGACAGACAAACAGACAGAACGACAGACAGACAGAACGACAGACAAACAGACAGAACGACAGACAGACAGAATGACAGAATGACAGATAGAATGACAGACAGACAGACAGAAAGACAGAACGACAGACAAACAGACAGAACGACAGAGACAGAACGACAGAAAGACAGAACGACAGACAGATATTGCTTAATGTTTCTCTTGTGGCCTAAACATAATGAAAACAATGAAAAGAAACGTATTTTGTGTTTAACGGGTTGTTTTTGAAAGTCGGAGCTTAAAATAAAGCTGCTCTTAAGTTTGACTGAAGTGTTAACAATTTTATTTAGGCTATAACAGACCTGTTTTAAAAGACATTTTTTAAAAAATTTCAATGAGGAGTAGCCTAATCTTTTATTATCCTCAAAGCTGTCGAGTGTTTGTTGATGGTTGGCTGGTTACACTCGGTGTTCAGCCGTGCAGTGACTTCACAGCTGGCTTTACTTCAACTGCTCACAATGACACTCACACACTCTCTCTCTCTCTCTCTCTATCTTTCTCTCTCTGTTTGTGTGTGTGTGTGTGTGTGTGTGGAATAATCCGGTCACTCCTCAACATCAGGACATTCATGTTCAGCTACACCCCCCCTCCACACCCTCCTCAGCATCAATGCAACTTCGAAAGAATCTAATAAAGGATCTTTTGAGTGGAAGGAAATGGCAGAGCTTAATTGCGCTTGATTCATTTGTGTAAGTGTGGCCTTCCTTCCAGGTGGTTTCACTTTGATCTACTGCGCGGGGTGGAGGGGGTTCAGGACAACACGCCTGTTTCACTTCAGGTTTGGGGGATGTTTGGGAGAAAGATGGACTAGTGACTGGCACTCCAGACCCACTCACACTCCAACCGGCCTCTCGTGCACATTTCAACAGGAGGACCTGAAGGAGTGCAGCATAATTCACATGACAGTGAGGCTTTTGATATGTGATGGACACTTCAGATGCCGCACACACACACTTCATACGCACTGAGAGCTCAGTGTGTTTGTGTGGATTAGCAGAAGCAGTGAGTAATTAGCAATGTTCTCTGTTCAGCATAAATACATCAAAACATGCAGCAGACAACAGAACACACTGTGCATCCTCAATGCAGTGTGTTTGACGTTCCTTTTCAGAGCACTGAATAAAATCAAGGTAAAAACAACCATGTTTTTTCATTATTTAATCACTGTGAAAAGTTAGGATTTTACACAAAATTTAAAAGAAAAAAACAACGAAAATTATTTATATATATATATATATATATATATATATATGAAACTTAATAAATAAATGAATATATAAAAATAATACATTAATATGAAAAAAACAAGAAAATTATTTTCTTAAATTACATTATTATAAATTAAATTAATACAAAACACATGTTAATTCAAAATAAATTTAGTATAATATATATTTTAATAATAATTAAAAAAAAAATCACAGAATATTAATAATGGATATTTCCTTTTTTATCTGTATTTTTTCTAAAACAGACAAGGCAGTACACAGTACATAGTGGGCAGTATGCAGTTAGAAGTGTGCTTGAACTCCTTTCTAAACATAGCCAGACTCTCCAAAGCAAAAAGTAGAAGGGTCTTGTACTCAATCTCCAGTCCACAGTGAAACCCTGTATCCTAAACAGATACAATCCAACAAGTTTCCAGCAAAAATACTTCATCCAAACTAAAAGTAAATGGGAACATGTTTGATACCGAGTACATGAGCAAAACAGAAACCAATCCGTACTGTTGCTTAGCTAGGATTTAACACATTGTCTCATCATGGCACCTGCTCAGGACACAGAGTGACTTTGAAATGCAAATGCTGTCTGGTCATGACAAACTTATGTTTCAGAGGAGCGTTCTGGAGGTTTTTAGTGGGCGGCAGGGGACCTTGTAAATAGGATAATGAAAATAACCTAGAGGATGAAACAAAAAACACAGAAACGCTTCTGGGATTGTGATGAATGGCTGAGAACAGATGTCATGTAGGGGCCCCTCAGTGGAACGTCCCTCATGTGGGCCACTTTAAATACTGACTGTCTAACACCATAGAAAGTCACACGGCCGTTTCACCCGTCAACTCTCCAACAACAAACACACTTACGCTAGCTTTATCAGCAGAAGATAAACACCCATGTTAGTGAGTAGGCCTTCAGAAGATGCTTAAATTAAAATCAACTAATATAAAGGTTTAAGTGTGCTCAAGGCCACAACAGCCTGTGTGTAAATACACATAAACGCTTCTGAGTAGAAGAAGACTGAATGAACAGCAGGCATGCACAGAACGAGGCCAGGTTAAATAGAAACATGGTAACAATTTGTCGGCCAACTTGTCCATAGTTGACCACAACAAGGACACTTGTTTGGCAGGGAGACGAGCAAAACAAATCAGTGAATTCAGCTCTGAACAACAGGGATTAATCCAGAAATAAATACTATGGAAAAATGACACATCAAATTTAACCACAATACATAAACTAAACAAAAATAACTCAATATAACTAAATTAAAGGACTAAAATAAGTGACAAAAATTACTAAATAAATAAATTCAAGACTAAAATAACTATAAACTAGTAGAAGTATATATTTATTTAATGCCATGTCAGCATCTAAGGCTATTTTCATGGCAAAAAAATGAATAAAATAAAAATAAAAACACAAGTATAACAAATGCAATAAAAACAAGTATACAAACAAAAACAGGTTCTAAACTAAATGAGTTTTAAATGACAAAAAAAACTAAATAACACAACTACATGACTAAAACCTGAAGTAAATTTACTGAAAAAACTAAAGAAATCTAATCATACCCAAATAACTAACTAAAACAACTAAATGACTAAAATAAACAACTAAATAACTAAATCACCCCAAATAATTATCTAAAATACTAAACTAAATGACTTAAAAACACACTAAATAAAAGAAATAACTAACCAACCGGACCAGATTTTAATAAATGGACCATTATTCACAAATAAATATGTTGTTTAGAAAAGTACTAACATAATATCTACACAAAGATCATATGCCTGTAAAATAGAAGGAAATTAATGTCTCATATTATTAAAGAATCCATTGAGACCAATTCTTCAGATAGATTTGCTTCCAGTGACCTGAGAGGATGTCCCACAGCAGCCGGTGGGTGTTTTGGGCATCTATTACACTCAGGAGGTCTATTCATTGATGTTTTCACCCTCAGTCGTCTCTCCCATCATCCCTCACTAGTGCTACAGAGAGGGAACAATCAACACACGACTGACTCGATTGCTAGGTAACCCCAGCTTGATCCAGCTGTCCCCAATGACAGCATGTGTCTAATTTGCTTTCAAAAGCTGACAAATTAAATACATCACGTTTGAGATACGATTGCACTGAGATATGTCGTCTACCAGCCATTTTTCCTCGGTATTTTGAATTTATGAAACAGGATTTTCAATGAGAAGAGCAGAACCTGGTGGGTGGTGACCACTTTCGCCATGACACAAAGAGATGACGCTTTGGCTCTGGCAGGCTTTGTTTAGTCACAGCAGACAGTGAGCATACTGCTGGCACCACAGGACCAAACTGAGCCACTCAACCAAAACTCATACACCAATGGACATCAGGAGACCGAGCGTGAAGGTTTAACTGCTGCTTAAACAGACCTGATGGGATAAATCCCTCACATTTGATTCAAATAGTCCCAAACTGATGGTTACGTGAAAAACAACTGGCTGAAGGCATCTATGAAATCATCTGACAAATGCAAACATGCAAATGTAAATTCAACTAGGTTGTCTAATCAACTTGGTTGGTCTTAAAATGAAGAGTTCATAATCCATAATAATGCTCCCTCCAGTGAAAAAGTGCATCTCACATCAATTCCACCCACATATTTGTTTAGAACTGTTTTGGACTGTTTTGTCTTGTAAACAGTGCTTGCTCTGTGCAGATTTCTCTCCTGATTTAGACAAGATGTCTTTTTCACTGAAGGAAGTGTTTTTAAGCAGTAATTCCCCCCCCCCCCCCCCCAAAGTGGCGGCATGAAGTTAAAAATGTTTGTTTCTTACGAACATGCAGATTTGCACTTCTTGAGATGTTAATTGATGGACTTGAGTTGATTATAGTGATTTTTTTTTAATCAGCTGTTTGGACTTTCATGCTGACGGCACCCATTCACTGCAGAGGATGCATTGGTGAGCAAGTGATGCAATGCTACATGATCATAATTGCACATTTTTAAGCAAATTTTCATTTTTGGGTTAACTATTCATTTTATTCAATAACTATTCATTCCACCAAACTACTGTTATAAGCATGAGCCCCGTCAGACTGGTCGTGGCGGAGGTGTTGCAACAATAAATAGTGATATTCTCAATGTTACCCAGAAAACAGGATACAGGTTTAACTCTTTTGAAATACTTCTGCTAAATGTTACACTGTCAGACATGCAAAAGAAGTCTAATGTATCTCTTGCTCTGGCTACTGTGTATAGACCACCAGGGCCGTATACAGAATTCCTAAAAGAATTTGCAGATTTCCTCTCAGACCTTCTAGTTACAGTTGATAAGGCGCTAATCATGGGAGATTTTAATATTCATGTTGATAATGCAAATGATACATTAGGACTTGCGTTTACTGACCTAATAAACTCCTTTGGAGTCAAGCAAAATGTCACAGGGCCCACTCATCGTTTTAATCATACACTAGATTTAATTATATCGCATGGAATCGATCTTACTGCTATAGATATTGTACCCCAAAGTGATGATATTACAGACCATTTCCTTGTATCGTGCATGCTGCGTATAACTGATATTAACTATATGTCTCAGCGTTACCGTCTGGGCAGAACTATTGTTCCAGCCACCAAAGACAGATTCGCAAATAACCTGCCTGATCTATCTCAACTGCTATTTGTACCCAAAAATACACATGAATTAGACGAAATTACTGACAACATGGGCACTATTTTCTCTAATACATTAGAAGCTGTTGCCCCCATCAAATTGAAAAATGTTAGAGAAAAACGTACTGTGCCATGGTATAACAGTAATACTCACTCTCTCAAGAAAGTAACTCGTAGTCTTGAACGCAAATGGAGAAAAACTAACTTGGAAGTTTTTAAAATTGCATGGAAAAACAGTATGTCCAGCTATAGACAGGCTCTAAAAACTGCTAGGGCAGAGCATATCCACAAACTCATAGAAAACAACCAAAACAATCCAAGGTTTTTATTTAGCACAGTGGCTAAATTAACAAATTACCAGACGCCACCTGATTCAAATATTCCACCAACGTTAAATAGTAATGACTTTATGAATTTCTTCACTGATAATATAGATAACATTAGAAATACAATAGCGAATGTAGATTCTACAGCGTCTAACACTTCAGTTTCATCCATCGCACCCAAAGATAAACTGCAGTGCTTTACAAATATAGGACAGGAAGAGCTAAATAAACTTATCACTGTATCTAAACCAACAACATGTTTATTAGATCCTGTACCCACTAAATTACTAAAAGAGCTGTTACCTGTAGCTGAAGAACCGCTTCTCAATATCATTAACTCGTCGTTATCTTTAGGTCACGTCCCAAAACCATTCAAGCTGGCGGTTATCAAGCCTCTTATTAAGAAACCAAAACTAGATCCTAGTGTACTGGCAAATTATAGGCCTATTTCAAATCTTCCATTTATGTCTAAAACTTTAGAAAAAGTTGTGTCTGCTCAATTGAGCACCTTCCTGCATAACAATGATCTGTATGAAGAATTTCAGTCAGGTTTTAGGCCCCACCATAGCACATAAACTGCACTTGTTAAAATTACAAATGACCTGCTTCTTGCGTCAGATCAAGGCTGCATCTCATTTCTAGTCTTACTTGATCTTAGTGCTGCGTTCGACACCATAGATCATGACATACTCATAGATCGATTACAAAACTATACAGGTATTCAAGGGCAGGCTCTAAGATGGTTTAGATCCTACCTGTCCGATCGCTACCATTTTGTTTACTTAAATGGGGTGTCATCTCATTTATCATCAGTAAAATATGGAGTGCCACAAGGATCCGTCCTAGGTCCCCTTCTATTTTCAATATACATGTTGCCCCTTGGTAATATTATTAGAAAATACGGAATTAGCTTCCACTGTTATGCTGATGATACTCAGCTATATATCTCAACGAGACCAGATGAAACTTCCCAATTATCTAAGCTAACAGAGTGTGTTAAAAATGTAAAAGATTGGATGACAAATAATTTTCTCCAATTAAATTCGGATAAGACAGAGATATTAATTATTGGACCAAAAAACACCACACAGAATCTTGTAGATTACAATCTGCAACTAGACGGATGTACTGTTACTTCCTCTACAGTCAGAAATCTGGGTGTTATATTAGACAGCAATTTGTCTTTTGAAAATCATATTTCCAATGTTACAAAAACTGCATTCTTCCATCTTAGAAACATTGCCAAGCTACGAAACATGTTATCTGTTTCTGATGCAGAAAAGCTAGTTCATGCATTCATGACCTCTAGACTGGACTATTGTAATGCACTTCTAGGTGGTTGTCCTGCTTCGTCAATAAACAAGCTACAGGTAGTCCAAAATGCAGCAGCTAGAGTCCTTACGAGGTCAAGAAAATATGATCATATTACCCCAATTTTACAGTCTCTGCACTGGCTACCTATTAAGTTCCGTATCAGTTACAAATTATCATTACTTACCTATAAGGCCCTAAATGGTTTAGCTCCTGCGTACCTAACTAGCCTTCTACCACGCTACAACCCATCACGCACCCTAAGGTCACAAAACGCTGGACTTTTGGTAGTTCCTAGGATAGCAAAGTCCACTAAAGGAGGTAGAGCTTTTTCACATTTGGCTCCCAAACTCTGGAATAGCCTTCCTGATAATGTTCGGGGTTCAGACACACTCTCTCTGTTTAAATCTAGATTAAAAACGCATCTCTTTCGCCAAGCATTCGAATAATGTATCTCTTAAATTGTGAGTGTAGTTGCATCTGCATTTTTATTCTTTAGCTTGGGTTAAATTAATTTTACTTTGTTGGATCAGCAGCTATGCTAATGATGTCTCTATTTTGTTTCTATGTTTTGCCACGGACTAGGATTTACACAAGCTCCAGTCTGCATCCAGAACACCTGAGAAGAGATGATGCTGACCCTCAGAGGACCCCAGATGATCCTAACCTTGAATCAACAAACAGAACTAACACTTATTGCTACATGTGTGACTGCATCATATAATTACTATTAATTAATAATATTGATAGTTCATCATCTAGCTGACTACGTCTTGTATTATTATTATTTTTTTTATTTTTCTAAAATCCTGTCAAACGTGCACAAACTACTAGCTACTACTAAATATTGTAGAAACATAATTTTCTATAAAGTTGCTTTGTAACGATTTGTATTGTAAAAAGCGCTATACAAATAAACTTGAATTGAATTGAATTTATGAAGTCTGTTTCTAGTTCAACATGCCTTTTAAAAATGCAACACTCATTTATACATCTAAATAGACCAGCTGACAGATACTCAAATAAATATGAGAATGCATGAACAGATTAAATGCATTTATGCATATCTTTCTTGAATGCACTGTAATTTGCTTTGGATGAAAGCACCTGCCAAATGCATGATTGTAAATATCTATAATCTACAAAACTATTAATCCTAACAAAAATGGAGACATGACATACAGACGCATTTGAATATGTCCTAAGGCAATGCAAAGTCATTGCTTGAAACTTTAAATATATCTTTAATAGCGATGAATCTGTTATATAATGTTGCATTAAAGATGCTTTAGAGAAATGAATTTAGACACGCAACCTTCTCAACGTTTTCTCACTGGTCTGGTGTGTTAACAGTAGCATCTGTACCCATTTCAGCACACTAAAAACACTCCGAAAAGTTGCTTCTCTGAGCTTATCCACCGCTAAAAATACTGCAGAGAAATCTAGATAAACCATTCTAGATAAGATACTTTGGGCAACGTGATTTCTCCAGATCACTCTGAGCTTCACAGCAAAGCTGGAGTGTGACACTTCTGGGTCTAAAATTAGCATGAAAATTAAATGAACAGATCGGGAGGTGACTTCTGTAGAATTTGTGTTCTGAGAGCAGTGCTGGCAGCTGACAGACACCGTGACGGGGTGTAGGGGTACAAGAGGAAGGAAAACACTCTCCATCAGCTCCATTACCTGTCTACAACAAAAACTGACAAACTGAGAGATGAGGAAAGAGCTAAAAGCACAGAGGGAGGTTTTGTTGCTTTTGCCCAGAAGCAGGGAAAGCCATGAAAGAGACTGTGATGTCACCATTAGGGATGAGCAGTTCACTGAAACTGGAGAAGTGACAGCAATGATTGATCATTGAAACACATACACACTGTATATTTGATGTTGCATGCAGCGCAAGAAAATTCTCTAGTTACGGTCTTTGTATTTTTCTGTGGTAGTTACTGGTTATTTTGCAAAACAAAACAACATATGCTCAAGTTTAAGTTTGAGACTCGTTTAAAAGAATTGGCATATAAGAGTCATTTGTTTATGAATCAGACTAGACTGGTCACGCTGTAGGTTTGTTGCATACAGAAACAAATATAGAGAAATGGTCTATTTACTGCCTTTGTATTATTCTGTGGTGTAGTTACAAGTTACTTTGCAAAACAAAACATGCGATTCTTATAAAAGAATCAGTTCACAAGACACATTTGTTTGTGAATCAGTCTGGTCAGACTGTATGTTTGTTGCTGCATATGGTACAAGGAAACTGTCTATTTACCATTTAGTTTTATGACAAAACAAAATAAAACAAATAGCACAAATTCAACTCACTCCATCTCAAGTACTCAGCTGATATATGTGTTAAAGTACTCATAATCAAATAACGGAAATGTAAATTTCTAGTCTTAATGGTGGTTAAATTGGAGTGATGCTGTGAAGATTTCTGCATTGACATCTGGAGGTGAGGGTTTATAGCGGCCTGTCGAGCAGCTGGGTACCAAACGCAGCCGACAGAATGTATAAACAATGACAAAGAGGAAATGGTGGCAGCTTTGAACATCTGTCACATCCCAGCAGGAACTTCCACTAATTAAAAGAGAACCTCCAACAACAGAAATGTGATTAACCAAAAACCTCTAACTTATTCTCCAAAGCCTTGATGGACCCCGCAGGGAGATGGTTTCGATAAAGCTCCATGAGAATCTGACTGTTCGCCTCAGTCATGCAGCTGCCGCCTCTCTCTCTCTTTTATTTCTTCTTCTTTTTTTTCTCTTTTTTTTTTATAAGAGTCACTTTGAAAGCCCTTCTGAAAGTGCCATTGGAAACAGCTGTTCTGTGGGCATCAGTCGTGAGACACGGGCCCGTTCTGACAAGAAGTGCGGCTGATGAATTTAAATCACGTGGAAATGACCAGACAAAGCCAACACAGCCACACTGAGCAGTACTCAAACCAATGCCAAGAAGCATCCCAAAGGACAGATAAACTAGACGAAAACAAGGGAGATAATGATAAGAAAAAGAAAATGAGCAAAAGTGCAACACAATATAATAAAAAAAAAATTATAAAATAAAATAATTTATTAGTAGTAGTATTAAAAGTAGTGGTTTTGCACTGTAATGTACACTTAAAAATATAATAATAATAATATTAATCTACAAGTAGTAGTATTAAAAGTATAATAATAATTAATATATTTTATAATAATAACAATTATCTACATTTTGCAAAATGTAAAAGGCAAGAAAAACAATAATAACAATAATAATTAGTAAACGTAGTAGTTTTTCAAAATGTAAAAAACAACAACATTATTATTATTATTATTATAACTACTCCTAAAATTATATTTATTATTAATATTGTTTTATGTATAAATTACACTTATATTTTTTGCGAAGCCTAAAAAACAGCAATTATTAATAATTATTATTATTATAATTTAATGCAATAAATTAATAAGAAATAAAATTATATCTACAATGCTCGATTCAGGCAGTATGAGGCAAAGAGGGAGAGAATTTGTCTTGAAAATATGTTTCTCAATTTTATGGACATACAAAACTTCTGCTGTAGTTTGAATTTAGAGACCAAAAATATGACGAAAACCCTCCAAACATCAGCTGGGGTTAATATATTCTCCTAGAGTGAATAAAACCCTTATTAAAAGGAGTGGAAAGGAACTCACTGAAATGCCCCATAAAAAGAAATGCAACAGAACATGGTCCAAGTCATTTCCATTCCCTCATCCCGCTCTCGGACGGGGGGACATTCGAGGAAATTCTCATGGAGAGCAAGAGAGAGGGATTGAGCGGTGGATACTTTTTAAAAGTTCCAGTTTTTCTACTGAAAAGAATCTCGCTGTGTGTGTGTCCTTCATTGAGTGAGTCTTCCCTCAGGCTCGGTGCACTAAAAAAAAACATTTATCCTTCCTGAGAGTTTGTAGCGGCAAAGAAAAGAGCTAAAGAATCCGGCAGGAGTCACGTGCCGGGGTGACATGGCTTTTCCCTTGTAAAACCTATGGGCCCATCTCACCGCAGTGGGTCCTTCAGAACAGGATCATTCCTAATGACAGCCTAAGAGAAAAGCCCAGTACATCTGTTCCCAATATTTGCATTTCTTTGGTAAATTACACAATGCACCACTTGACTTGACGGAGGAGGGCATTCTCATTCAGGTGTGAGAAACAAGCCCCATGAATGAGATTCTCTTTCACTCTGTGAATCGACTCATCAAGTGACATGCGTTTGCGTTTTTAAAAAAAACGAACGCGTCTGACGTGATATGAGTCATAATGCATTCTCTTCTTCGACCGGGGTTTGAATCCAAGATGTGTGGAAATGTATGCACACACAGACATGCAAAATAAATGAGAGCTGTAGTTCAAACAGAGACCAAATTATTCATTAAGCATGTAAGTTAAATGGACCAAATGCAGGGTGCCATCATTTCATTAATAGTGCACGGAAAGTTTCAAGCAGAATTTCAACCATAATGGCTGTTTTCAAACAGGTTTGGCATTTGGTCAGACAAACAGACAGTCCCAGACAGTGTGCCAGTTCTCAAAAAAAAAAATACTCCCTCTCTGGATGTATTTATTAGGCTTCCCTGTGGATCATATGAGCTGGTCTCTTTCCTCCACTGCTCCTGTGAAACGGTCTAATGAAGAAAAAAGTGTTCAAGAGAGGTGAACTGAATAAACTCCCATTTTCCACTGAGTGCTGATACGACCTGACATCAGAGCCCTGGTGGTGAAGTCACCTGTGACCTTATGAATCCATCCTAGCTAATAATATAACGAGACACAGCACTGAACCTCAAATACAAAGAGAAACATTATGGGAGTTTAAGAGAACTGGCTACATGATTAGGGATAAAAAAATTTGGGTGACCTAACAATAGAAACAGCAATAGAGAGACAGATAACGTGATACAATGACAGAGCAATAGATAGAGTGACAGTTAAAATGACAGACAGAATGCTAGAGCAACAATTAGAGTGACAGATAGAAATAGTTAAAAAATATCATAGCAACAGTTAGAGCAACAGATAGAACGATAGAGCGACAGACAGAACAACAGAGTGACAGAGCAATAGAGCTATACAGAGTGGTAAAAAACAGAGCAACAGAATGAACGAGTGATAGAGTGACAGAGCAACAGAGTGACAGAGCAATAGAACAATAGAGTGATATATAGAGTGGTAGAAAAACGGAGCAACAGAATGAAAGAGTGACAGAGTGACAGAGAGAGCAACAGAGTGACAGAGCAATAGAACAATAGAGTGATATATAGAGTGGTAGAAAAACAGAGCAACAGAATGAAAGAGTGACAGAGCGACAGACAGAGCAACAGAGTGACAAAGCAATAGAGCTATACATAGAGTGGTAGAAAAACAGAGCAACAGAATGAAAGAGTGATAGAGTGACAGACAGAGCAACAGAGTGACAGAGTAATAGAACAATAGAGTGATATATAGAGTGGTAGAAAAATGGAGCAACAGAATGAAAGAGCGATAGAGCAACAGACAGAGCAACAGAGTGACAGAGCAATAGAGCTATACATAGAGTGGTAGAAAAACAGAGCAACAGAATGAAAGAGTGATAGAGCGACAGACAGATCAACAGAGTGACAGAGCAATAGAACAATAGAGTGATATATAGAGTGGTAGAAAAATAGAGCAACAGAATGAAAGAGCGATAGAGCAACAGACAGAGCAACAGAGTGACAGAGCAATAGAGCTATACATAGAGTGGTAGAAAAACAGAGCAACAGAATGAAAGAGTGATAGAGCGACAGACAGATCAACAGAGTGACAGAGCAATAGAACAATAGAGTGATATATAGAGTGGTAGAAAAATAGAGCAACAGAATGAAAGAGCGATAGAGCGACAGACAGATCAACAGAGTGACAGAGCAATAGAACAATAGAGTGATATATAGAGTGGTAGAAAAATAGAGCAACAGAATGAAAGAGCGATAGAGCAACAGACAGTGAAATAGAGTCACCATACAGTTGAATACAGCAACAAGCATAGAGTGACAAATAGACAGAAAAAGCAACAATGATAGAGGGATAGGTTGAATGGTAGAGAAATAAAAAAATAGAGACAGATAGTGATAGGTAGATAGAATGATAGAGCGACAGAGGGATAGATCGAAACAGAGCAACAAAGCAATGATAAAATGGAAGACTGACAGACAGAATGATAGAGCAACTGACAAAAAGATAAAGATAGAGCAATAGATAAAGAGATTACAATTACACTTAGTCATTTAGCAGATGCTTTTATTTTTTATTATTTTGTTATTAAATAGATAGAGCAATAAATAGAGCGATATAATGAAAAAAAGTACTAGCATTAAACTCCAAACTTCTTTTTGAAGGGGGGAGAAATATGTATATAAAAACATAAAAAGATACAATGTGGGAGATCAACTGAGGAAACAGTATTGAGACTCAACACAAGCTATGTTCAAACCTACTTGAGAACTATTGTGTTGTAGCACACATGCTAGCCACTAAGCCATGGACCGCACCATTTGAATCAGCATTCAACTCTACGGTGCTTGTTTTGTTCATAAAAGAGACTCAGTGTTTAAAGCTCAGAAAAATCTCATGGCGTAAATGTTAATATAATTCAGAGTGACATAAAGGGAGCTTCAGTTACAACGAGAGATTGTTTCTTACAAGCCCTCGAGACAAGTTCAGTCACCAGATGAAAAATGAACAGAGGACGGTGCTTGTCCTTAATCGCAGCACCGCTGGAGCCCAACCACATGGACCCAAATAAACCCATCATTCCTCTTCCCCTCTTCCTTATCGCCTCACTGCAGGGTTTTATGATTGAAGTCTGGAGATGTTTTCAATGCTACGGACGGCTGCACGGTACCGCAGAGGATCTTTCACCTTCACAACTTCATTTCACAGCCAGGGAAAAAAGTTTCCCTGCAGATATATTAAAAGCCACCACAGATAAATAGGACATTTATGCTGAAGAAAGCTGCAGACTTGAGATTTGTTAAACCCAAAGGGGACTCATTTAAGAACCTTTTACAAAAGACTTACTTTAATTATTTTACTGAAGACGTTTTTTGCATAACAACAGTCCACCGCATGGGAACAGAGTCTCCTTGAACTCTCACATGGGTTTTCTTAAGCTGATTCTTACAGGCCTCAAATCACATGCTACATTGAGCCGGTTAAAACAAGCTGTTGGGTCTGTGATGGGCCTGCGGCAGAAACTAGTCATAGAGCTCAACTTCAACAACATTATATACAGTACAGACCAAAAGTTTGGACACACCTCATTCAAAGAGTTTTCTTTATTTTCATGACTATTAAAATTGTAGATTCACACTGAAGGCATCAAAACTATGAATTAACACATGTGGAATTATATATAGAATTATATACATAACAAGTGTGAAAAAGTGTGAAACAACTGAAAATATGTCATATTGTAGGTTCTTCAAAGTAGCCAATACGTGTGTAACAGTAAATTGGATCTGTGCTGCTTTTAAAGTGACAGAGCGGGCTATATCCTTGCTGAGACTGTGTGCTTAATATTAATCAAACAACAAAAGACAGAGATAAAAATCACTCACTGCTCTTCACTGAAGGACTTCTGTAGCTTTAATGAGTAACAAATTAAAGGGTTAGTCACCCAATAATCAAAATTATGTAATTAATAACTTACCCTCATGTTGTTCCAACACAGTTTAAGATATTTTAGATTTAGTCCGAGAGCTCTCAGTCCCTCCATTGAAGCTGTGTGTACGGTCTCCAGAAAGGGAAGAAAAACATCATCAAAGTAGTCCATGTGACATCAGAGGGTCAGTTAGAATATTTTGAAGCATCGAAAATAAATTTTGGTCCAAAAATAGCAAAAACGACGACTTTATTCAGCATTGTCTTCTCTTCCGTGTCTGTTGTGAGAGAGTTCAAAACAAAGCAGTCTGGATATCCGGTTCGCGAACGAATCATTCGATGTAACCGGATCTTTTTGAACCAGTTCACCAAATCGAACTGAATCGTTTTAAACGGTTCACGTCTCCAATACGCATTAATCCACAAATGACTTAAGCTGTTAACTTTTTTAATGTGGCTGACTCTCCCTCTGAGTTCAAACAAACCAATATCCCGGAGTAATTCATGTACTCAAACAGTACACTGACTGAACTGCTGTGAAGAGAGAACTGAAGATGAACACCGAGCAGAACGACAATAATAAAATTGATAGGTTAAAGCAAAGAAGGTCATCTCTGTTGCATAACAATCCTTTCAATTCAATGTGTACAATGTGGAGGAAATCTGCCTCATCCCTGCTCCATTTCACCCCAGAGCAAAGAAGGTAGCTTCTGTTTCATTAAACATCTGTACAGTGAGCTCGGAGAAAGTCTTCCAGAGAGGAGAGGGGGAGGGAATAGGAGCAGATGATCTGTGATTTGGTCGACATTGCCAAGGAGCTACAGATTACAAGAAAAGAGATGAGATGAGGAAGAATCAGGCCACTGTCAGTCCAGATCTCTAGCAGGTGAAAACTTAACTGAAAGTAGCCCGAGTGTACGAAGAGGGTTCGTGTATGAGGTAGATGTATATAGACTATCAGCAAACGTCTAATTGCATTAATTAAACATGCAATTATCTTATAGGATTGCTAAAATAAGGCAGTATGTCTTGGGCTTAAAAACTGATGCACGGATCCAATATAATGCTACACATCACAACATATTTGCCACAATGATTGACGAGATTGGTATTTTGTCATCATTTTGTGTATAAGCATCTGTTTAAAGGCAAAGAGTGAATGAGATGCAACAGAGGGTTCAGTTTGGTGTTCGCACCCAGTCAAACGTACTTCTCATGTGTGTGGCTGTGATAGAAAACAGTACAGAACACGCGAGTAACAATGTAAACTAATGTCCGATATGATCAACTTGTTGTAACAGGAAAAATGGCAACCAAGAATCCATTTGTCCTTCTTTTCACTTTCAGTAAATATGCAACCTTGGCCTGAGATGGACAACATGATCGACAAAAGTGTATTAAGTCCTTTCCAGTTTCCCTGAGAATCTGGAAGTGCAACAAGATAATGTTACCAAACAGTGTTAGGTAATTGAATGTAAAACGCATCAGTTGGTTTCCAATGTGGTTTGGGTAACAATAAAAGTGCTTGTGTTCTCGAAGCACTTGTTATGGGAGAACAATAGAGTGACCAGCATGGCACAACACAACAGGAAACAAAGGCCAATTTCCTTCACACGCTTGATAAAAGGCTCTTTCAGAGAGTGACAGGCTCTTTCCTGTCAAAATCACTTATATCCTGTAAACATGAGTCCAGTGATGTCATGAAAAAGTTGGCATAATGTTGAATGAAAACATTGCTTATAATAATTTTGCATTTATACAAATATAAAACCGCTTAAGTAATTTTATTATGATGCCGAAACAAATGCCTCGTCTTTGATCTATAAACAAATTTCATAATGTATAGAAAGGTAACATGGGTTAAGATCAACATATGGGTGAATGAACAATGATACAATCAAAAAATTATTGACATTTTCTGAACACATCGTTAGTAAAACCCTTGTATTCATGGTAAAATCACTGTAATGGCCCTTTGTTTTATTATACTTAACTTTTACTAAATGTGTCAAGCATCACTAAAAATAGGCCTAGGAACCTGTAAGATCTTGTTTGACTAAAATATTGTTTATTGTCAAGCTCAGGAGACTGTAGTTCACTGATCTAATCCCCATTAAAGCAGGAGAGAAGCTTTAGTCTGTCAAATCAAAGCACGGGGAACTGCAACATTCACATGATTTGTCTCAAAATCAAGCGTTTGCGAACATCTCTGCCAGTAAAAAGAAACATGAATCAGGTTGGATGTAGTCACTTCTAATCAACATGATGAAAACCAGTTGTTTCCAGAAATCAGCTCAGACCACATGACCGCTGGAATGAGACAATCGCTGGCTTTATCAAACGGCTCGTATTCATGAAACAGTCATCAGCAGGAAGTTTCTAGGGCAGGAGAAGCGATAAGATAAGACGGGAAGAGGGCAGAACTAACATAGCAGAAGAACGCATTTAAATTCTCTAAAATGTCATTGCACGATGCATTCTAGCAACCGAATGAGTTAAATCTCAGCTTTCATGCATCACTAAATGAGCTCTGACCTGTGGCTGGCTGCTCCGCTGACAGGGAAGGTTAAATACAGAACTGCTTGATAAGTGACTCTTCAATTAAGCTTAATTGGCCTTCATTAGTTAAACAGGAAAAGGGAAACGGCGCTTTTGAGGACAATCCCAGCGCTGAAAAAAATAACGAGTGAATACATGGAGACGTCGACGGCCCTGAACTGAAACGTTTTACGGACAGCTAAACACAACAGGATGCCTGACCATGTGACCAATAACCAAATGTTAACTTTTGAATTGGATAAAAAAAAAAAAAAAATACTGACTTTGCTGACACACGGTACAATTTGAGCATTTTGGGGGGATAACTGAAAGAGAAATAGTTACCAAAAATGGTAAATCTGCATAATGACAGATCTATAAGAAAAAAAAGTCTAGGTTTTTTCAGGATTTTTTTGCAGTGATGCCACAGTTTTTGGTTTTCCAAAGAATTTTTCAGTAAACGGTTCTTAAAATAAGCTTCTTCTTTTTTTCTTAGAGTGAAGGACATTTCAAAAACCTAAATAATCTTTTTCCCTTATAAAGAAGCTTTTGTTCAATGGAAGAGTCTATGTTAAAGGTTCTTCACAGATGCCAATTAAGAACCTTTATTTTTAAGAGTGTATTGAATGCTAAACATTTTAAACAAATCCGTGTATCATTCGTTCTTTCGTTTTTCTAATTGAAACCAAAAATGGAAAAATAAAAAAAACTACTTTTTTTTTTATCTGTTTCCAAAACCAAAATGAAAAAACGGATAAAGATTCGTTTTCCGATTTTCTAATTTGTGCTAATATCAAAAAAAAAAAAAAAAAACGGATAACAAGCGTGTGTGTTTCACTTTGGAGTTTTCGTCTGATGCCAGTTAGTGACATAGGTCATTTTAAACGAATCTTTAATGTGACTCGGGAAGAACGAGTCGTCTCTGGGAGTGATTCGTTCAGTCGCATATGCGCAAAAATTCTATAGTTTCTGTACAGGAATTAGTCTAGGGTCTAGTTCACCTTTTTCAGTCAATGCAGTGGGAGCCGGAAAGAGAATTGATTAGTTCTTTTTTTTATTTGATTAATGCCAATGTACCAAAGATAAAAGTACAGATAGGTAATGTCAATATTGCATACAAAGAAGTGGCATTATATGCAAAGCACCATTTACAGACGTATGTAAACATAAAAATAAATAATACTAATCGAAAGCTTTAACAAAATAAATTAAAAAGATTAAATAGCATTGAAAAGATTAAACATTTTTGACAGCCTTAAGATTTTTGGAAGATTAAATAGTTTGGAACTTTGGATATACTGTTGAACCTGTTTTTTTTTTTGTTTTTTTTTAAAACAATATATAATGGATTTTGATGAGTGAATTTACTGCGGTGAATATGACATTTTGCAAGAAGTCATAATTGGTTAATAATGAAATACATTAATTTTTTCTCTTTGAATATTAAAGAAGCCAAACAGTACATCCTTAAAAAGCAAAGAGAAACCATGTAGCACACTGCGATAGATAACATTAGAGAATTCATTCCAAAATAGCTGTGTGTGAGGACAATCCCAAACGATATGTATATCAGTTTCATTAGGGTCACCACAAAAACAACAGCTTGTATCTATGTCTGATTTAAACCTTTTCAAAAACACTTTAGCTGGGTAAAATCTGTGTAACAATTTGAATGAGATTTCTCTAACCTTGTTAGTTATTATATATTCCAAAGACAGAGTCCATACTTTTTTCCCATCAATATGATCAACCACATTCCTCCAATAAGACACCACATATGGAGTCGTTACACGCTCCTTTTGAAAAAGCGATCTAATCTTATAGTTACGTGATGAAGGATATTGGACAAAGTCGTGGCCTAGTTGTTAGAGATTTTGACTCCTAACCCTAGGGTTGTGGGTTCGAGTCTTGGCCTGGCTATACCACGACTGAGGTGCCCTTGAACAAGGCACTGAACCCCAACTGCTCGCCGGGTGGCGCAGCATAAATGATGAACACTGCTCCGGGTGTGTGTTCACAGTGTGTGTGTGTTCACTGCTGTGTGTGTGTTCACTGCTGTGTGTGTGCACTTTGGATGGGTTAAATGCAGAGCACAAATTCTGAGTATTGGTCACCATACTTGGCTGAATGTCACATCACTTTTTCACTTTCATGTAACAAAAAGCATAGTTTTCCTACTGGGATTTCAAATGGGTGTAAAGATAAAGATAAAGTGCTGGATGATGTCCCTTGAAAGCGTAACAACTCCTTTAGGAACAGTGTCCATGATGATGGAGAATTCTTTGGGAGTTACTGGAAAATTACATTTACATAAGAATTGTTTGTGACTTAAAATAAGACCTTCCAAGTTAAAGAACTTGGAAACAACCAAAACAAATTTCCAAATGAAGTACCGCTGAGAAGTGCTTAAAAATGAATGACCATGCAAGTAATGCCTGTTTATGAAATTTGGTTAAATTGTAAGGGATTCTAGCAATATTATAAATACAGATCAATAGGAAAGGGAGACCACCTACTTTGGAAAAGTAGTCATTGGGGATAAAAATCCATATTGAGTTTGGATAACACAAACACTGTCTAATCCAATTAATTTTGAAAGTGTTGTTCAAAGAAGAGAAATCAAGGAAATTAAACCCACCATAATCATATGTGTTCATTAATAAGTACTCTTTATTACCTTTGTTACAACATTCAGTGTATAGATAAGTGTATAAATAACCATTATGACAGAATTTTGTACATTTATAAACTGTAAGAAGTAAAAAGCTCAGAAATACAGTAACTGTAAGAGTAAATAATAATTATAATAATGATGATGATAATAATAATGATTAGGCACCTGTTTGTAAGGAAGCATGTAAATTCATCTATCCAATGCTGTCACGTCACGTGACAAAAGAACGAATGATAGGATAAAGCCTTTTATACAGTCTTTATTATTATTATTATTATTATTATTATTATTATTAAACAATACAAACATTAAAACATTAAGGCAATACACTTAAAATCATAAAGACAAATAATAATAATAATATACACAGAGATTTGTTGCCAGGGTAACTCCAGTCTATGGTCAAAGTTTATGGGTCTGTCACGTGAGGAGCGACTCGTAAACCCGAAAGACTCAAGAGATGAACAAATCAATTCTCTAACACCGGCACCCACTGCATTGACTGAAACAGGTGAACTAGACTATTCCTGTACAGAAACTATAGAATTTTTGCGCATGCGCGACTGAAAGAATCACTCCCAGAGACGACTCGTTCTTCCCGAGTCACATTAAAGATTCGTTTAAAATGATCGAATCATTCAAGAATGACCGTCACTAACTAGCATCAGACGAAAACACCAACGTGAAACACACACGCTTGATATCCGTTTTTTTAATTCTTCATATTAGCATAAATTTGAAAATCGGAAAACGAAGCTTTATCTGTTTTTTCATTTTGGTTTTGGAAACAGATAAAAAAAAAAACAAGTCGTTTTTTTATGTTTCCATTTTTGGTTTCAATTAGAAAAACGAAAGAACGAATGATACACGCATGCGCATGCAAACTTGTCACAGTCAGCATCATTGAATATAAAAACAGTGACATCCCTACATAACCATGTGCAAAGTAAAAATAAAAAAAAGGCTGTGTTTTACTATACCAGGTAAACATGTTCAACATCAAATAATGTTTTCTTACCCAGGAAAGTATGTTCCCATGATTCTGTAATTGTCCTTTTGTGATGCATGTAAAAGTAATTAAGCCATTCTTAGAATAAATTGCTTAGTCCTAAAAATAGACCCAGAACGTCATGTCAGCATTTTCATTTTACAGGTCTATTGTTCCTGTATAAGCATGTACTGAGCTTTTATTTCACTCAGGGAAAAAGTCTTACAGGAATACCATGGTACAAGTGATTGTTTCAGATTACAAGAGATGCACTGACATTGAAAGATTTTTATATTTACTTTCAATGGTGCATGTCCGAAAACTATGTAGTCTTAATATGGTTCATATACAAAACATAATATCTTCATATCAGTATAATAACCGTATTATCATGTATGTGCAATAACAGGGCCATTATACAAGTTTGTAAATCAGGAGTGGTAAAATTATATATAACAATAAGAATTTAGTGCATTTCTTTAATGCCAATAAACCATCTTTGATTAACAAGTTGATACAATCAAATCAAACATCTTGTTTAACCGAATTTAACTATTATGTTAAGCTAAATGTTACAATTTATGTTGTGTTTATCATTTAAATAAAATGTAAAACTTACTGACAGCAGTTTTCAAAGCTCATTTTGTCATCAATCATTGCATTAAACTTGCTGTAATATTATTATCTAGCCCACATGTATTGCATGAAGAAAGAATCTGATTTCAAATATTGTTTGCCCAAAGAAGATCAGATGAAGGAGGTTAGAACATCAATCCATCCAGCATCAACTCCCAAGCGGCTCAAACTAACACAAACCTTATTATCGTGACCACATTACCACACATCTGTCAAGGTTACGCTCCATTTGAAACAATAATTGAAACTCCTCACTCATAAAAACAGCATTTTAAAAGTTCATAATAAGAAAGCCCAGTCTAATAAATACAAATCCACTCCAACCAACACAACGGCTGATGAGTTTTCATTATTACACACAGAATGATGCCAGCTTGTTTGAGGCCTTGATGCATATCAGGGCTTTTGGGATGCAACAGGCAAAAATAATTAATCACTGATCAAACTTTAGGTTTCAAGCTTATATTATTCTATAACATACTGTCTGTAGCAGTGATACAATAAAATATATATAAAAACGTGTGTTTCTAAAAGATATGTCCATTTCTTGCAAAGGTAATTGGTTCAATTCCTGGGGATAAAAACTGATGGGAATAAAAACTACAACTTACAACATCACAAGACACTGAAAAAAAGACATTAAATTAAAATGAAAAATTGAAGTTATAAATTAAAAAAAGTAACAAATACAATTATTAAAAAGATTAAACATCAAAATTAATAAATATTGTTGTTGTTTTTACATTATGAGGGTCCATAACCTCTTCTGGAAAAATAAAGGTTTCCTCAGATGACGTTTATTTACAAGGAAATAAATGAAAGCGAAATTGACTGCATCAAGTGATGTAATTTTGCCAATTTTAAAGAGCAAGAAGAAAAACTTAACAAAACAAAATAAATAGACAAACGAGATTCTGCAATCCAGAATATTACAGAATTTGACCAGTAAGTAACATACACTCTTAAAAATAAACGAGCTTAAAAGGTTCTTAACAGCGATGACATAGAAGAAGCATTTTTGGTTCCAAAAATAATCATTCAGTCCAAGGTTCTTCAAAGAACCATCTATTTTTTTTCTTTACTTTTTATAATCTGAAGAACCTTCTTTCGCCACAAAGAACCTTTTGTGAAACAGAAAGGTTCACCAGATATTTTAGGCATCGAGAAGCACCTTTATTTTTAAGAGTGTAACCATCCAGAACACCTGATCAACATGCTGAAAACCACTTAGAATACATGAACTCCAATATTTTCCTTACATTAAGTTTATTTACAAGAAAAAAAAGAAACATACAATCTGACTGCTTCTTTAAAATTTGATTAAGACCATTTTACATGGAGGGAAAGCTGACAAGGCTAAAACTAAATTCACAAACAACAAGAGATAAAAAAAAATGAATGGCTGAGTTGCTTAAGGCCAAATGAAAAGGAACATATTCCCCATGAAACCCTGCTCTCTTTTGGTACAAACCTGCGTATGTTTCTATTCGGTGGCCTTACCAGCTGTGCAAACTGCACTTCACTATCTCACACAACTGTGAAAATAGGAACAGGAAAAAGGCTGAGTCGAGAGAAAGTGAATAGAACAGAGTCCACAAGTGACCACATGCCTCTCCTCTCTCCCACAATAGGCCAGAGGTATGTGCTCGAAATCCCTCTCATCTCAGATCCCAGGTCCGGAGCGTCGGGGTCAGTGTCCCAATTGTCTGGAGCCACTGGAGAAAAGTGAGCAGGTTTAACCCTCATGGCCCCGAGTCCAGCGGTCGAGGGGTTAATGACTGATTCACTTTCACTGTCTCTACTGTGAGTCAACAGACATTCACCAACCAGACACCAACGGACAACGAACACTGGGAAATAAGTTGAATCTAGATGTCAAAGACTAAAAAGATTATTATAAAGTAAGTTGGTGCAGGATTTACTTGTAGAATTGAAAACATTTTCACTGAAAGTGCACGTAAACACATTAAATTAAACATGACATTTTTGAAGTATAAAAACTTTGAAAAGGCAAAACCATTTGTGTGAGGAATAATTATAATACTATCATGAGGGCTGCCACTAATGCCACTAATGATTCAGATCATTGATTATATTCACACATTAATCATTAGATTTTGATCAGCTCATGCATGTGACAATAGGAACAATTGTTGTTTGTTTGTTGTAGTGGGGAACCAGAAGAAGGAAGCATGCTATGGGTAAACGCACATGGAAATGAGTGTAGAGGCTTTCAAGTTTATTAATAGGAAAGGTCAAGTTAGTTGCAGAATATCTTTATTGAATAGGGATGACACCAAAAACAATGCAATTTGTTAAAGTTAGAGTTAAACATATTCCATGCATTACATATAGAGCTGCTATATAGCTGAAAACCAAGTTAAAGCTGCTAGCTTTAAATCAATGGATTGTTATCTACAGCCTAGAATACAAATGTGTCTAGATTGAGATGTAAAATTTCATTTTACAAACTTCACACAAACACAAAATTACACAAGCTATAATAAAAAATAGTTTTGTTGATCCTTTTGAATTGTTAAGCCACACATTTAGCTACTACATTAAACTTCAATGCAAATTCAATTCCATAGGGAAAAATAGGATTTTTCATGAATCCTGTAAAGCAACCTGGTATCATTTCGACTGTTTTGTGTGATGTGATGATCTTGACTCAAACCGTTTATGAACAAGAGCGGTTATCTGCAAAAGGGTCAAACACGACAGACTCAAAAGCAATGAAATCCATTTTCCCCTCCACAAGCAGCACTCTGTGATAAATTGTTCAGGATTAAATGCATGTAAGCCGTACGTAGGTCTTAGCCTACATTTCATTGAACCGCGTCTGCAGCTCATACTTCAGATGATAAGTGGGTCATAACTTCTCACAATACTCTGTCACCATATATCACGAGCCCTGACCAGACAGGTCGGCATACTGACCCACATAGTGCCATGCTACATGCTGATATGAAGCATTCAGTGCTAACCCTACATTCTCTAAAAGTCAGTCAGACGCATATCAGTTGAATTCAACATCCATGTTGTGCTCAAAACCCATTAACAACTTGTTCTTCTTAATCTTCTTGACCAGTTTGAGACTAGAGAACAATCTGAGAAGACTGCATCCATTAACACAAAGCACACTTTAAGGAAACGTGTTAATAATGGGCCTCCACAGTCAGAAAGCAACCATCCATTCATCAACCAACGCCAGATCACATGTGGCATATATCCGGCGATTGGATTACTGCAGTTAAATCACACACAGATACGCATCCCTGACACATGTGGGGAAACATAAACATACATGCAGAAAAAAATTAGGAAAATAATAAAAATCAAACAGGCTGTGCACAGATCCCATTGAGCCTACAAAGAAGTGTTCAAAATAGCTATACAGTACATGACAAATGAGCTGTTTCTTCCACTTCGGTCCTTGATGTACTGTATGAATACTGCAAAACGTCACTCGTGTGGCTAAGGATTGCCAACATCTCTGACAACAAAATGGATTTGTGATGCAATTTGTTCAATGTTCAAATACTTCCCTGGATAATGAAACACTGTGACACTTTCATAACAACTCTCCGTTTGTTTGAGTGGCCTGACATGTCCATTTATGACACCACTGAAATGAGTTCAGCATGTTAAACAATGAAAGGGGGGAAACATTATTTTTGCAATTTAACTGGGTGCTTATAGTGCAAAAATTACCCACTTCAGCTTAATTTACTGCTTAAGTCTCGTAATGATGTAGCAGTGAAGCCATGGGATGAGTGACAGAACGAGGAGATAACCAACTTATATTTCATCTGCAAAACATAACATGCTTACACTAGGTCTGTAAGGAGGCTGGAAAATGCATGCTCACACATTCACCTTTGGTCATGCTTAGAAAATATCTTTGCAGCATGCAGATCCACCAATTTTGTGCTGTAGATTTCATTTTAAAAGACATGTTTAAGTTAGAAGCCTCTATATATCTACATAAGAACTGCTTTCAGTCTTCAGTGTCACATGATCTTCAGAAAACATTCTAATATGCTGAATTGCTGCTCTTTTGTAACATTATAAGTGTCTTAACTGTCCCTTTTGATCAATATAATGCATCCTTGATGAATATAAGCATTCATTTCTTAATCTTTAATTTGTAACCAAACTCAGAGATTCATTGTGGGACTGAATCCATACACAATAACAGACAAAAGGGTAAAGCAACGTCAGTGACAATGACAAAATTAGCAGCAGCAGATATTCCCTGGGCCAGTAAATCATCTCCTGCTCAGAAACGCACGACAGCGTGCAACACAAGAACATCTCTAAGAAACTCAATCAGGGCGTCTCCTTCACCAAACTGAACGATGAGATGGTGTCGGGGTGGACGCGTGTACACTGAAGAATGAATTATGGATATACACCTGCTCAGATTTCATGTGTATACATGTCCTTATAGCTAAGAACAATGTCAAGTGTTCGAGCCAAAGATCAGGATACAGCCAGAGGTTAAAGAAGGTGTTACACAACCGGTCTTACAAATAAAATTAATGTGTTCACAGCATCCTATCATTCAAATCATGAGCCAAACACATCTAAATGAGATAAAGACGCACAACAAGAGTAACCTGTAAACACAATAGTGGCATTCAAACGGTTTAACCTTATTTAATTACAATGTGAAGCCAGCAGTGGACTACTGGTAACCAATAGGACTTCTAAAATAAGTTTGATATAGGAAAACAAGATATATTTCTAGCTTTGGCATTATTTGTTTTTCATACATTCATCTTTAGTTTATTCACAATAAGTGTCATCTGTATGCAAAGTGACCTGCATTTGGTTTTCGACCACTTAAAATGGGTCAAATTCAATGATTTACACATTGAGATATCCCAATATGTCTGGAACTAGACCATATATGGCCTTAAAAATAAATATACCAAAAGAACAGTTTGAACTAGAATCTTACAGGACATTAAGATATCTTTAATACCTCTTGAGTTAAAACCATGCAAATCTTTGGAGGAAAATTCAAAAAGTGCTTTTTCCTGTGTTTGAACTGTAATATACAACAATAAAGATTGTTAAGTCAACAGATTACACAAATAGACCAAGTAAGCTCTGTGTAAAAAGAATAATATTATAATGATGCTGCCATCTTTCTAAAGCCATTTTACCCTCCAAATCTCACTTGAAATTTTTCATTTTGACCACCCAAAAATAGTGAATTATTTAGTAAAGATACATACATGAGATTTAATATTTTAGCTTTCTTCACTATTTATGTTAGTCTTTCTTGTTAACAAAAGCAAAAATTTTAGTCTGGGAACTTTCTGAGATTTGGTTGATTTGACACAGAATGGCCAAACAGCGTGTTTGAGAGCTGATAAAACACTCCGTTTTTAAAAAAGGTTAAACTTTCCACACTCCAAAACCAACAAAAAACATTCATTGTTGTGATACTCGCATCTCCGCCAAATGACAAGAGTTAGACAAATGCGGTTCGAATAAACAAACAGGCCTGTTGAGGCATCAACCAGCAGCTGGCAGAGATCTGCTCTGATGATGCCAGTCACAAGTGTTGGTCATTATCAAGTACAAGAGAGAATGAACCAGACGGGTGACTGATTACAAACCAAGCACAAATTTGCATTGCTTAAGATCCATGATATGCAAAATAAATCTTTCTGTGATATTTTGGTTTGTAGTTATGATTTGAGTTTGTAGGTTGCCTATTTTATGATTTTGAGGAATTTGTTTATGACTATTGCCTTGGGAAAGACCATTTTTGATGGGCTCCATTAGACGTTGAATGAGTTGCCAGTAAACATGAAGAGCAGATGGCCTCTACTAATCCATTTCATTAGGAGTCCATCTCAGCTCTTCTGATTAAACATGAAATATCCTTGTAATATTATGCAATGAGGGCGATAACAGCGATAAACAGTTGTCTTGGCATCCTTTGGGCCTGATTGCCACATCTCAAGATATTCTATTCCTATCTGACGGATTAGATGCACAGCTAAGATTCATATGTTTGTTGTCTCACAACCCTTTCCTATTCAATCAGACTGGTACAGCAAATTTTTACAGCAAATCGAAACAGGTTTCCATATCCGACACACTTAAACAATACACATGACGCTTAGTAACTTGGTGCATATTAAACAAAGAGTTCCTGATTGATGTGAGGGTAGCGAGCAGCTGTCCACCTGTCCTGACAGATGTTATTTTCAAGAGAGGACTCCAAAATGAGCTTTAATTTCCTGTCATTATGTTTTGAATGCATTCAGGAGTGCAACGCAAGATAAACATCCCTCTGCAGTCACTATGCTATCTAAACCCAGAGATGGGAAGACAAACTTCTCGTTTCTCCCAGGGAAATGTAAGCAAGCAACAATAATACTTAAACATGCCGATAACAATGAAATTGCACAATTTTCTAAATCTAGTAAAGCCAAGACACTTTTAAGCATAGCATTTTACACATACAGATTGTTTCAAAGCTGCTTAACAGTAATAAACAGTAAGAATGTTAGTTGCAAAATTGCATCAATCATGTTGCATCAATTTTAAAGTGCTTTCAAATTTCCATTACAAAGCATCTCTGCAAAAAGCAACAGTGTCATTGTTTAGAATCCGAATTGAGATTCATTGTTGATTCAGTTCAATGAGTGCCAACATTGTCAATTGTTGCCTATAACAAGAGTCTATTAAGAGACTATGCAGGCTGACTAATACAATAGTCATTCACCTTGTCAGTATTCTCACCTCACTTTACCACAATGCGGCAGTGGCATCTCTGTAGTTAGTTTAACTTCTACAAAATGACAGATCAATTAGCACTGAATAGTTTGATTGGATGAACGGCCTTTGATGTCAACAACAGCAGATCTGGGATTCAATAAGTCTATTTATGAATGCATGACTAGACGGTTAGCTGCTGTGTGTTATTTGCATTTAAATAAAAATGCATTCTGACTATTTTCCAAATGCATGTTGATCTTATTGTGAGCATTTCTTCTGTGCATGAGCATATATTTAAATTTTTTTTTTAAATGCAATGATCATTTCTTAAAATTTAATCAACAACATTGCCCTAGATAGATTGAATCCAGCCCTATATTTTTATTTGTCAAAAATCCTTTAACTCGGATGTAAGTCACAATACAGAACAAATAAACACGGATAGTTCACATATAGTTGTCTCTATATTTTAGGCCTAAACTAGACTAGGAAAAACTATCTTAATAGCACACTTCACCTTGAAGAACATTGCACTTCTGAGTCTACAAAATATAAAGCCTTTCCAGGTGGTTTCATCCTTAGAGACAGGGATGCAATTTGATTCACAAGCATGAAAGAAGCGAACATCAGAAGGATTTTCTCCTGTCCGTGTCCCTCACGTATCACTGATACGGCTATAATGAAAATGGCTTTATTAACCTTGACACAAGGACTTGGCTGTGTAACTTGTCTAATCAAACGTGCAATTACCTGACAATAATCTGATAAGCGCTGGCTGTTCAGAAGACAGAAAACACTCATACTGAAGTCCTTTGAGTGACACAGCATAAAGATGCTTGCATTCTTATCTCCACTGTAAACAAAGACATTAAAGCACTCATGATTTCTTTGATTAGAGCATAATAAAGAGGGATCACTCATTATTAACTTTAAAGCAGCAAAGACTGTTTATTTCTTTACAAAAAAGGCATTAGATATGGTATTTTATATAAACTATGCTTCTGAATGATTGTCATATTCATATGCCACGGAAAATGACATACACATTTCAATTTGTCTATCATATAAACTGCGTGTTATTGTGTTACAGTTCCAGATGACCAAACTCTTAATTCTGCCTTGCAAAGACTAAGGTGTTGGAAACGTGCTATAGATAATAACTATAATATAAAATATTCTAACAGCACTGTATTGTTGATCCAAAAGATTCAAGAGCCCTCTAGTGGATATCTGACAGCTTGTGTTTAAAATCAACTTTATCTTGACTGCCTTTGTGTGTTATTTAAAGCACAGTCCCTGGGCTACACTTGAACCTGATAACTCCTCAGATACAGGAAAATCCCATATTAAACACAATAAAGATACAAAATGACTAAATACATGTGTCATTAGACTGTGGTTGTGTGATATTTTCACCTGAGCCCTTCTCAGTATTGTTTCAAGGACACACACACACACACACACACACACACACACACGCACACACACAACAACAGTGAGAACTCAGGATCTTTCACACACCTCCAAAAAAGAGGGACTTTCTCAATACTGAGTGAGCTGTCAAACAGACATCATGTTTGGGCATCATTTGTGTTGACAACAAGGAACGCGCCCAAAACGCCCAAAACCTACTGCACGCGCCTGTGACGCCTATAGAAAGCTCATTAGGTCACAACCCAAGGGTTTACATGTCTAAACCTGACACATCTTTACTCAACCTAAAGAAACTCACTGCAGCTATTGTTACAAAAAACCCAACACAATAAGTAACAACCACAGACTGTCTGTCTGGTACTGGGCTACTTTTTTAAAAAGTGGACCTTACCTTCAGCATTCAGAGTAAAGGAAAATCCCATAACGTCAGTCTCATTCCTTTAAAATACAGAGGCAGTGAATGATCATATTCCACACAGAAACACTGATGTTCTCAGAGCAGCTGGTATCTTCACCCTTCACTCTCTCGAGCCAAATACTGCGTTTGTTCGGATCACATGAAGCCGGTATGTGGCCCCGCCCACCGCGGCCGATGATTGGTTGAACTGTTGCCAAACTCCGCCCACGCACTTGTTCACAGGGAGGGCAGGAATATAGACCACATACAGCGGTAAATAGACTTTTCACCAAAGGTATTTCTGAAAACTTCATAGTTTTCACATCAGTTCATTTAGGTTGAGATTGTTTGGTCTTTGGGTATTCAAGGTTGAATAATTCTTGGATATCAATTGAAAAACAACTATGATCTGAACCTGGAGTAATAGTGGCCCCAACTGGAAAACTGAAGAAAAGCTTTTTTACAGAAGGACATCAAAGAATTACTTTATTATTATTATTATTATTATTATTTTTAGGATTTTGAAATAAACTGAGTGTGCTTAAATTACATGTTTTAAACTATTTAGTTAACTTATTGATAGCTTTTTTTAAAACAGCATTTTGTTTTCTAATTTGCAATAACATATGATTCTTTATTTTTAGCATTATTTTTAACCTAGTCAAAATAACCCAACTGCAGTTTGACTGAGATTAATTGGAATGCACAATGAAAAAAACATGATTTTTGAGAATTGTTAAAAACTGAGTTATCTGTTTTTTGCAAATGAACTCTTCATGTGTATATATATATATATATATGTATATATATATATATATATATATATATATATATATATATATATATATATATGAATGCAAAAAAATAAAAATAAATAATAATAATAAAAGATAACTGAAGATCCATTTTTATAAAAAATTACTGCGGCTGATCAAAAACACATTTCTCTGGCCTCTGCTTCATGTGTACCTATGCAATACTTATTAATAATAATAATAATTATTATTAAAATAAATAATGATATTATCATTATTATATCAATTTTTTTTACAACCACAGAACAACAGTAAGAGAAATGTTCCATTCGTTAGCAACACGTAACCAAGTGTACATGGTTAAAACGTAAATTAAAAAAAAAATAATAACTAGCTTCTCTGTTCTTTTTGTATTCTATTTGTTTTCTTTTTATTTATTATACAATTAACAAAAAAAGGCCTCTAACACTAGCCTGGTCTCTTCTTATTCTATTCTATTTGTTTTGTTTTTATTAATTATATCATTAAAAAAAACAATCTTGCTACATGTACTGTGTTAAGCTAACTGAGACTTGTCATAGCACTTGCATATCATTGCTCTTTTGTAGATTTTGATTTGCTCCAATTGTTCTCATTTGTAAGTCGCTTTGAATAAAAACCGTCTGCTAAATGACTAAATTCAATGTAATGTAAATGTAAAATTATGCAAACTAATAAAAATAATAATTATTAATATTTAATTATTATAATAATTCAAAGTAAAATGTGTCAGAGTATAATAAAAAAAAAATCAGTTCCACTTATTATCAGTAATACGCTTTATTAGCATTGTACTTCTAAACAAAACTACAATTTTGTTTAAAACCCTTTATGAAAAGAGCTAACTAATAAACTCCATTTCCCAGTAACCCACATTATAAGATTGTAAGTCTAGGAGCTCATTTAATACCACACATGCCAGAAAACAGAGTCTACGAGGTCGGTGTTGCCCGTGGAAAAAGAAGACAAGACCCCTCAGTGCATGCAAGATGTCCTCATTTATAAACTTTTGAATCCTGTGCACAGGCGCGTGACTTCCTTTGCGCTTGCGTCATATTTTGTTGCCGGAAGTTATGTAGCAGTGTGTGTCACTCGCCAAAGAACGTATCAAGTGTACATATGTGGGATCACGACCTGAAATAAAGCATCAGGAATCATCTGTAAATGATGAAGCACGTGTTCCTGACTGGCGTTCCCGGTAAAATGAAACATCAATTTTGATATTTTAATTATAAGCGTCATACTATTTTAGTTAATGTCATAAAACTACAGAGATAAGCCCGTAATAGTGCTGACAGTGTCGCGTAAACATGACTAAAGACGTGAAAAGCGTAGGGAACAGATAAACCGATTCAATTGAGCGAGTAATTTACGTTGGAACCGATTCGATTGATTCAAAATAATAATAATAAAAAAGATAAATAAACAACATGTTGTTGTTGTTGTTTAACCTCAGTTTAAAAACCATGGTTTATCTATGGTTAGTGTAGCAAAACCTTGGTTAATTTGTGGTTACTTACCACGGTTTAACTAAAATAACCTTGTTTTGTTTTTTTTTCCACCTTAAGAAGACATGTAGGATGAATATAGAGATGCAGTTTTCACTGCTTTAGAATTTTAACAGAACTTTGGATAGTTTCCATGTACTTGTCTAGAACTTGTGATATAAACTCAAAATTGCAAGAGAAAATAAATTATTTTTTTTATCCTTTTATCATTTATTAAACCTGTTAACTTTCACCCGGCCCCTCGGTGGGCCCCCTACGTTTACTTCACTATATTACAATTAAATCCTAATCCAATCATCACAAACTATATATCACGACTCCCAAATAGATATTTTACCAATCCTTTTTGTTAAAAATTATGTAGGAAAAGTAATCGATTAATTTATGACAAGAGTGTACCTCAAAAACCTACATCATAACAGGAGTTCTGACCTTTGTCAAAAAAAAAAAGTCTTCTTTGTTGCCCTTTTCTCTAACACATTTTAGAAATCATCAGAAATTATATATCACTTGAAAAATTAAAATATTAAAATGCATCCTTTGAAACCCATTTTAAATTCAAACATTGCATTACCGTGAAAATGGTGCATCAAAATCATGTCACAAAATGTTTATGTTTCATGAATTATAAAAATTTTGTTTTGGATCATGCACTTTTAAGTCTATGTTCAAAAATGTGAGTGACAGTTAACAGGTTAATTGATCAGTTAAGCCGTCATGTAGTGAGATCATTTATAGCCACCCATTCATGGTGACATAAAGTATCCTAAGCGTGTGTTTTGTGTGCTAGGTGTGGGTAAAAGCACTCTGGTGAAGAAAGTGTGTGACGCCATGGTCTCGGCCGGGGTTTCTGTCAGTGGTTTCTACACGGAGGAGGTCCGAGAGCGAGGCAGGAGAGTGGGCTTTGATGTGGTCACACTCACAGGGGACAGAGGACAGCTGTCCAGACTCCGGTATCTCTCTCTCCATCAGTCAGCCGCTGCTCGGAGTCAGTCACTAACACACTCTTCTGATCTGATCCAGCGCTCAGGCCGCCGCAGGTGGACGTGAACTCAGGGTCGGTCAGTACGTGGTCGATCTTCAGTCATTTGAAAGCCTCGCTCTCCCACTTTTCAGAGACGTACGTATTGATGAATGGATTTTATGCATTTTATTTAATTTCAGTTAACTTTTATTTTAATGTGTTGCCTTTTTCCATTAGGTTTTTTTATGTTTATAGCTTTATTGTTTATTCATTTTAATTTCAGTTTTTGTTTCATGTTAGTACATTAAGTTGAACTAGATAGATGGATGGATGGATGATGTAAACAACAAAATGCATGCTGTTAAGTGCATCATTTAGTGAAACGAATCTAAATTAATGTACCATTTACACTCAAACTTAAGACAGGGTTATTGAAGTTAACTAAAATTAAAACTTATTATGTTAGTTCATCAAAATTAAAACTAAAACCTTAAACATTTTTGTAACTAAAAATAAAATGAACATCAACTGGAATAAAATAAAATAAAATATAAAAAAAACTATTTTTGGTTTGAACCAAACTATTTTAAAATGTATTTTGTTAATGTAGTTAATGTATTTAATAAAATTACTTAAACTGAAATAAAATATGAAATAAAACCATATAGCCATATTGAATAAAAATGAAACCTACTTAAAATGGCAAAAACACAAAATTACTAAATCTTTCAAATGAAAACTGAAATGAAAACTCAAAATTTTCAAAATTCACATTATTATTAAATATTAAATAATATAAAATAAAAATAATTAAACCTTAAACTTTATTTTTACTTGAAATAAAATTAACATTAACTGGAATAAAATTAAATGATAAAAAAATCATTTTTTTTTGGTTTGAACCAAACTATTTAAAAATATATTTTAATTTAGTTAAACTTGATTTAATAAAATTACTATAACTGAAAAAAAAAAATTAAAACCATATAGCCATATTGATTAAAAATGAAATCTACTAAAAATATCAAAAACACAAAATGACTAAATCTTTAAAATGAAAACAAAATATTTTATAAATAGCGTTTCAGTTTTACTAAAATATCACTGCTTTGAAACAGTTTTCACTCAAAAATAAAAACACTCCAGTAATCTTTGTTCTATTTAGAACTTTGAAAAACTCTCAAAGTCTATGCCTATGCAAAGTCTGGCCTTGCTTTGAAAAACACAAAAGACATTGTTTAGCAGAGTCTTCATGCTGAACCTTTGAAAGCCTCAAAAACCATACAAAACGTTTCAAGCCTAAAAAATATCAAAATGCAGGAAATTTCTGTGAGGGAATGTAAGTTATTATTCGCTAGAAATGTTGCATGGTAGAAAAATTTTTCAATTAGTTTTGTATTAATTTTTATAAGTGTCTATTATTTGTATTAGCTTTTTGTTTGTTTGTCATTTAAGTTATGTTAGTGCATCAAGATAAACTGTATGAAAATTAGAAATGTTACCTGGCAATTAGAAATAAAATATTTTTTAAATTAGATTTTAACCTATTAACAAATAATAACATACTGTATACCAGAACCACACAGGGTTTAAGGTTTTTGATATATTCATTGTAGCTCAGTTGACTTTTATTTTAAGTAACAGAGAGGTTTACTCTACTTTGATTAAATACGTTTGTTTTGTTTTGTTAAAAAAACATATACCAGAACCACAAGGGTTTAGGTTTTATATATATTATAAAACCTAAAACTGCCAAATATGCAACACATTAAGTTTATTAGTCTAGTTTACTGTCTAATAGATAACAAATAGATAAACTGTGTTTTTCTTTTTTTTTCTGATCGGTTTAATTTATATATATATATACATGCATACACACATTTAATTTAAATTAACTTTTGTTTTATTTTAAGTAATAGATGTTATTAGTTTCTGTTTTTTTTTTATGTTTATATATATAAATTTTTTATTTTAGCTTTTGTTTTAGTTATGTTAGTACATCAAGTCAAACTAAATGAAAATTACAAATATTACCTGAAATCAGATTTGGCGTGTTTTCCACATCATGCTTTGAGTTTGATTATGGAACAGATGCGGGAGGGAAGCAAGAGGCTGTTTGTCATCGATGAGATCGGAAAGATGGAGTTGTTCAGCCAAGCGTTTGTACGTGCGGTGAGACAGACGCTGGACGCCTCCAGCTGCTCCATCCTGGGCACCATCCCTGTTCCTAAAGGAAAACCTCTCGCGCTGGTGGAGGAAGTGCGCAGCCGACAGGACGTCAAGATATTTATGGTAAAAACGTGTTTTACATCACTCAAGATTTCCAAGCAAACTTCCTTCTCAGCTTCCATTTGCATGCAACACTCACTCACACACACATACTGCAGATCATTCAACAGATGCTACAGAAATACACTCTTCTTGTCCTTTATCTATTTCAAAGAGTTTATATTGACCCTATGATACACTCCCAAAAAAGTTAGGCCTAAATTTAAGATTTATGTATTTGAATTGCATATAAAATTTCCATGCATTTGGATTACAGCGTTTTAACATTAACTAATAAACTTAACGTGGTGCATATTTGGCAGTCCAACACCAGTCAGAATTTGATCATCAACTAATTGAACATTGCTTGTTCCACAGCTAGCCGTATCTTAACAATATTCATACTTTTGAACTGAATAAATGGAATTGTAATGGTGTAATTAAGTAATGGTGTTTTTGTTTAAAAGGGCCAGGCTAGGAAATAAAACACACAATTTCTGTAATGTACTGAATTCATTTTAAATACACTAACAGATTTATTTACTTTTTGCTAAATGTTGCTTACATTTTTCTTTTCCTTTTTTACAATAAAGTGCTGATTCTAAACAACTGGAATAAATGCATTTTGAAAAGGATTATTTAAATAAAATCAAACAGATGCAAATAGATAAACTTTTTTTGAGTACACAAATCTGATCGGTTTCATTTATGCATGACTGACACATAGATGTCACTCAGGTTTATTAAAATTGTGCAATTCAGAATGGATGGAAATTCTACATGCAATTCAAATACATAATTCTTCAATTTAGACCTAAATGCTTTTATAAATCAGAAGTGCATAGTTCCCCAAAAGATATCAGATGCACGCTGGCCTTCTACACGGATGACATTGGAAGTATGGCTTCATTTGAGTGTTTTTCTGTGAGTCAAACAGGACATGTGTCTAGATAAGCATAAGATGAATCCAGACATATGGAAACAATCAGTGTGTGGTTTACATGTGTGCTGCTCATATGATAAATGATAACAGATTCCTGTACATTTCTTATTGTGGGTCTGTATGGAATCTGAGTCCACATCAACAGAATTCAAACTCGCATTATTCACTAAATTCTGTGCAATCCAGCACTTAATCAGTGTTGATCAGAACTGCAAGAGATTTGACTGAAATGTAAACAATACTATTTTATTATGCTGTCAGCTAACAATATATAATAAGTAAATCAGTTACATCTATTCTGCAAATTTCCACAGACAATCAGTGAAGACGCATTTGAAAGGACACCGATTGTTTATATATATATATATGATCAGAACAAGAGTTTGAATTACAAAATAATTCAACTTCATTGTTGCCCTGCTTCAGGTTTACTTTCATGCAAAAATCAGGGAATTTGTAAAGTGTCGGTTTTTTATTTGCACTGGGAAAGTTTGTGCCAGTGTAGTTTAGATTTTTCAATACAGATTTGTCTAGTTATTGGTCTACTACAACATGCAGTTTGTGAGTTCAAGCCATAAAAAAAATGCTGTTTAAAAGTCTTACTCAGTATGAGAAATCTTGGAAGATTATTGGTCAGAACTTAAGCTGAGAACTCTCTGAAATGGATGTTTAATGAACAAACCAGCCATTATTTCACTATTGATAACTATTTATTTTTAGAAAGTGTCAAATTCCAGTTAAGTTATGCTGTCTGTCTGTCCTCCAACAGATCACGAAGGAAAACAGAGACGTGATCTTCGACGACATTGTCTCAGCTGTACAAGAGTGCCTGAAGTAAACGCATGTGTTAATTATAATTGTGATTTTTGTTTGCCATCAAGCCGTGTTCATACAGTGCAGCGTGTCACACGTGTGTGATGTATGCGTGTGATTAAGCATCTTTCTCTCCAGCACATCTCGTAATGGACGGAGCTCTGCATTATTGATTGCGAGCCAGTGTGTGAGATGAACATAGGTGATGTCAGCCCTTAAATGTTTTCAGTGGGACAGGACGCGACCTGTCCTCATGAGCTTCACATTAAACAGGAAAATAAATTCATGTTTATTTTTACCATAAATATGGAAACATGTTCCTGAATATGTTTAAAACATGTAATACTATCTGTTTCACTTTTATATAATAAATGCATATTAAGTTATATATGTCATTATTTACTGAAACTTGAATGCATAAAAACTTACATTTTGTCTTTTACTTTCACAAAGTTAAAAAAGTTTCTTTGTTTTTTTGGCAACAGCAATTCTGTCTGTTTAAATGGGCAAAATAAAATGTTGTCATCATGTTCCAAACCTGTATTAGTTTCTTCTTTTAAACACAAAAGATTTTTTGTGATATTTTGTGAAATGTTGCTGACCAAACAGCTGCCAGTACCCATTGACTTCTATAGTATATTCCATAAGTTAATGGCTACCAGCAACTGTTTTAAAATTAGATATGTTTACAACAATATAGTGAGTAAATGATGTAATTTTCTGTTTTTAATATGCAAAAAAATAATTGCTTTTAATGCATGTGTAACTGCCATAGCAAGTTTGTCCTCTTGTTCTCACCGTATCCCTCTTCCTCTCAGCCACGCCCCCTAGTTAGTTTTCAGGTGGCTAGCAGACAGGAAGGAAGTCGACCGGAAGTTGAAGTCGGCCGCGTGCCGCCATCTTGTAGCAGAACTTGCGTTAGCATCCCATTGACTCCCATTCATTTTGGCGTCACTTTGACAGCGAATAACTTTACATCTGAGGCGTTTAAAGACTCCATTTGTCCATTATTTATTTCTAAAGATACACGAAAAATGTATAAAGGGCTCCATTACCTTCTATGCTACATTATGGCCCCGTAGAAAAGTTTTTGTAAAAATAGGCTAACGATTGCGTCATAACCACTCGACTCTCTGTCGCACAGTAGAGAAATTACCGTACAGACAGGAGGAGAAGCTCGCAGGCAATCGGGGAGACGTCAAGAGAGAAGCCCATAGATACAAGCCCTGGCGTTACATTTTAAAATACTATACAAAATAATTAATCAGAATACTTACTCCTGCTCACTCACGCCAAAGAACTCCCCGCTCAAGCTCGCCGTCTCTGCAAGATGAACGATGGCAGTTTGCACGCACAGCTACTAGAAGATTTACATCTGTCAGACAGGTTGCTGACGTCATCAAGCTTAGTTTGAGTCTGCGCGTCAGAAACGGAAGTGCTAAAAATCACTAAAAATGGGCTTCACTTGTCTCAATTGAGTTCCAATGGGTCCATTTCTTTTACTGTCTTTGGTGGCTAGTCATTCATTAGCGTTAATGGCACTTCGTATAAAACCGGCAGATCGGGTGGAAGACTAAGTAATCCCTTGGCTTGTATGTCCTCCTGATATTGTGTTTGCTGTGTTGTCGCCTATGAAAGACACTTCTGGGTAGCATATTGTTGATCTACCGAAGGTCTTGGCTGGAATACGCTGTGTGCGCATTGTCATCACCTCTTGGAATACGAGTTGAGGTAACATTGGCTGTATGGTTCACTGCAATAGACTAGTGTTCGCCATGTAACATGTTTGTAGATGCATGTTTATAGTAAGTTGATTTACTATATGATTGTTTCACTGTAAATCCTTGAGATGTGACTAACCAATGACCTTGATGTATGATGGGCTATTTTGTATGTGAACTATGCTTGTGTGTGATTTCATGTAGGTTCGTATGTGGGGGAAGTAACCAGGGAGTCCCATTTCCATTTATGTTGGGTGTTGTATTCCTAGAGGTAAAAGGAAATCTTGGTTATTGTACCTGTATTACCTATCATTGATTGATAACGGTTAGGTTATATTTACTGTACATAATGGATTTTAATGGTGTTTGTTTCTCCTTTCAGAATGATTGTCACTGCTGCTTTGCCTCCTGTAGTTTTAATGTAATTGTAGCTTTTGCCTTAGTTCGTTTTCTTTATTTTTGTTATTTTGTTTGCCCATTTGAGCTGGCCTAAACATAAGCGTGGTTGGTTCTCTTGTTAGTTTTTTTTGTGGGCCGTAACTGGAGTACTATTGGCTGCCCTAGTAGGTTTAATAGTAATATCAATTTTCCTTCTCCTCTTTGGGGAAGTAGAGTGTTGAAGCTAGTTTGTGGAGTAGGCTGCCAGATTTGAGTCCTCTTTTTATATCGTGTTGCACACAGTATTTGCAGTGGTAACGTGCACCTCACTATTTGCAGTGATTGCTCTTGTAGTGTCTGTGCCTATGAGTGTGTGTGTGAGTATGTCTGTGTGAAAAGGCAACAGAATCAGCTGCACGGGTGGTGTGTTGGTCTCATTCCTCTTCTAGGACAGGCAACCTCTCCCCAAACAGCCGAACCATCGAAACATTCATTGTTTGTATTTTTGATATTTCAGGTGGCAGCCACTATCTCCCTCTAGCTGGTCTAGGGTGTCTAATCTGTATCGTCCCATATTATTCTGAGAAACAAGCCCCAGACTGTTGTTGTATTGAATTACCTGTTAATAAATAGTTGTATTTTTATTGAAATCACGTCTCTGTCATTACTTTAGTATCTGTGTGTGAGAGCCCTCTTGTCTAAATCTAGGTGTTGGAGGCTTACCTAAGGTACATCTTGGTGTGAAAGGCCCCAGGTGGCGTAGTCGAGCACCCTACAGACAATACCTTTTGTCACTTAGCTCCCATAGGTCACAATCGCAATATTGTTTAAAACAAATTGCTAAATATTAGTCGTTCATCCCGTCGCAGATGGTCAGTGCAATGCTATGAACCCAACCAAAACAACTGCGTTTAAAACGTCTGATGTACTTTTTTTTAATAGATTTAGGCATAAAGGCTTGGAACTATATAGTGAGTAAATACTAGAATTCAATAGAATTTAAAACATTCTTTACAAAAAACTGATATCAGTACATTTAATTTTATTACACAATGCAAAAAAAATAAAGTTCACAGTTGACTGATGCTATTAATCCAACCACTGCAACTGTGTTTGCACTTTATCTGATCTCACATTAACATTTTAAGCACTACATTGAAAAAAAAAATGTATTATTATTAATGTGTTATTGAGCAACATTCACAATGAGGATTATGCTCTTTTGTGAAATCAAATTGAAAATTAATCTCCCTTCAATTGCATTTGCATTAATTAGTGAGATATCCTCTTAGACGTGCTGCGATCAGACCTCATCATAGAAACTGCAATGTTTTGTCTAAATTGTACAGAAATATCGTTGCACATCAAAACAAGTTCATAATGTCTCTGAATCTCAGTGTGTGTGTTTGTTCTAGGTCATTTGAAGGTGAAGGGCTGAAGAGGCCAGACAGATCAAGAAGGGGATTGTGGGTAGAGCTGTGGCCGTCAGGGGACTGGTGAGGGTCACCCTGCTGCTGTTTTCTTAAAGGCTGTGCCAATCGCCCGCAGTGGCGGCACAGATGGATTACATAACAGCGCTGATGGGGCCGTGCCAGCTTCTGTCCCATATCTCACCCACTGTGACAGAGATTACTTACCCTATATGCATTTGTCTTCTGAGATTCATCCCTTTAACTAGCCTCATGTCGTCTTGCATAACCAACCAATTCATGACATGTGCCTTGGGGAATCATTTTAACCATGAATAAAGAAACATATTTCACATGAAAGGACGTTTAGAAACTCACTAATAGAGACAATATATTTACACTTTACAATGTTTTAGAGTTGCAAAAGAGACTGCACGAAATTTCTGGAAGCTTTCTAAAAATACAAATTCCAAAAGTTTCCAAAAAATCATGGAATGTTTCTGGAAACTTATCAGAAATTCTCTGCATCTGTGCAACCCTATATGCCCCTGCAAACTCCCAAGTGCAATACTACGGTGTTGTGGGAGGCTGTCAGGATATTTGGATTAGCATGTACAGTAGTTAGGGTGATCTGGATTGTTGCTAGGTTATTGCTATTTAGTTGCTATGTAGTCCAAATATACAGAACTACCAAATTTAGATTTTGACATATAATCATTGCTGTTAATATTGGTCATCGTCTGTATGATTACATCATTAACTGAATTTTACATTACATGTACATGAGCTACTACTAAATATACTGAACAAAAATATAAATGCAACACTTTTGTTTTTAACCCCATCTTTCATGAGCTGGACAAGTACAAGACTTTTTCTATGTACACAAAAGGCCTATTTTTCTTAAATATTGTTCACAAATCTGTCTAAATCTGTGTTAGCGAGCACTTCTCCTTTGCCGATATAATCCATCCATTTCACAGGTGTGTCATATCAAGATGCTGATTAGAAAGCATGATTATTGCACAGGTGTGTCTTAGGCTGGCTACAATAAAAGGCCACTTTAAAATGTGCGTTATACAGAATTTCCTCCCCTGTATAATTGTCTGGGAGGTGATTGCTTAGTATTTGACGTAAATATTGAAATACTAATGATTCTGCATAAATGTTGACTCATTCGTTTTTTAATAGGACTAATAGCATTTAACACCGGAGCATCATGACACCTAATGATTTTGTATCCTGTTATTTATTCATTTTCCTCTAAAACTGCTTTCAGTGGCTTTCCCTTGTGCACACCAAAGATGAGTTTAGCCTCGATGAAAATGGATAGAAGCAATTTCCATAAGTCCACTTTATCTGAGCTTGCAGAAGAGTCTTGGTGATTACCAGGAGCGTCTGCCCATAAGAGCTGCTCCATCCGGTGCCAACACATACAGATGGTGTGTGTGGACACGAGTGTTTCTTCACTCATTGACAGAGCCATCAACACAAGCCTTACTGAATAAGCATGTTTGGGCGTCTTTGTCACCTTTCATTTCCATATCGCTGACATGCATTCACAGAGGGCAGACGCTAAATGTCGTACCCCTCCCTGCATATTATAGTGTACGATGAGATTTTTGCACATCAAGATGAATCACAACAGACAGGCGTGCTAGCAATTATCCAATGCCTCAGAGTTCAACAAATGAGAGATACACACTGGACAGAAGCAGCATTTATTAGTCTTAGATATTGAACTATTAAATGCATAAAAGATAGACTTTGGAAATGAAAGAAATCAGAGTATTTTGGCAACAAGGATGGAACATAAAGGTCTTGTTTTTAAAATCTAAATAGTTTTCCTCTTGTTTAACTGTGTACAGTGTTAATTATAATGCAAACAAAATAATGATTTGCAAACAAAAACAATAATATAATTTCATTTTAGTGATTTATTTATCTGCTACAATAATATAATGCTTTTGAATGATCTTCATTTGAAGGTATCTTAATTTCTTCTGTAAATATGGATCGCAACGTTTAATTATTTGTTATATTGAATTATTAGATCAAGTGAAATACAGACCTTTAACAGATTTATATATTTGATTCTCTTTGTTTGCATATGAATTATTTGCAATTAGTTAACCAAATTACAATGCTTTTAATTGTTCGACTGCTCAAATACAGACAAAACTGTTTATCAGATCTATATTATATTAACATATCAGTTGGGACTCATATGAAAGAGCAGAACAAAAATACAGGACCGACCACAAAAACTGAAGTTTCCTGTGAGTCATGATGACTTGAGGACACGCATACATCACTACCCTTCAAAACACACGTGTTGAGTTTCACCTTTGAAGCCACGCAGATCAAAGCGTCCAAGGAAGACCACAGTAAAGAGAGAAGGTCTCTCAATATATTACAGGAATCATCCATGTAAATCACCATTAACCACAGAAAATCCCTTTGACTCATCCTTCTGTTTGCACAAACTGGTTTTGTAGCATTGCACTTACAGTACATAGGACATCTGTGGTGCAAGACACTGCATGCACAGGACAAACATTCAAATGCACTCTTAAGATATAAATGTTTCCTTTGTATGTGCATTACTTAAAAAAAATTAGATATAAAAAAAAACTTTGTATCAATGTTAATAATGCAAATAAAATGATGTGCAAACAAAAACAGTATTTTGACCTCTAAAGTCATTTTTGCAATTTTTATGATTTATCTTCTTTTGGAGGCATCTTATTTATTTATTTTTTAATAAATATTGTTTGCATATTGAATTATTTGCTGTTAGTTACTGAAATTCTAATTCAGTTGATTTTAAATTGATTGACTTATCTGATTTATGTTAATTTATTTCAGTTTTACACATTTAACCCTTTGTTTGCATATTGATTAATTTGCTATTAGTTAATCAAATTATAATTCAGTTTTTTATTATTATTCATTTTACACATTTAACCCTTTGTTTGCATTTTAAATTGTGTTATTAGTTAGTCAAATTATAATTCAGTTATTTTTTTATTTTTACCGACAGTTCAAATACAGACTGGTCTGCATATCAGTTTTATAATAAAACCAGATTTACACATCTTTCTATTTTTGTGACTATTTTTGCAGATCGCCATTGTGAGCATTTTATAGGAAAAGCTACTGAAATGCAAAATTCAAGCTTCACAGTTCTGCTATAAAACTGACTCTATGCAAGTGCATTATTGTAGACACAATTTATCTGTTTTTACAAACAGAGCCAAGAAAATGTTTTCCTATAGCTCAAATAGAGCATGATGCCTGCAACAAAGTCATAGGTTCAAATCTCAAGAAATGCATAACGTACATCTCGAATGTGATGTAATGCAGAGTATCTGCCAAATGCATGAATGTGAAATTGAAACAACTGCTGCACATAGACCAACTTTAACTTTTCTAACTACTTTAACTATTTCCTTGTGATTTTATGAAGTGTTTGCTTCAGTGAAGAGCTCTTGTTTCCATCTGACAAACCCGTCCTTATTGACACAATGTTTTCCAGCCTCCTCATATGAATGAGTGGGTACTGAGAGAGGTCGTGACCTCTGAGGAACTGGCCAGCAGTGACAATAACAAGAGAGACGGTCAGAAACGGCCCCCAGGGACACATTTGGACAGAGAGTTTCCCATGACACCAGGTCAAACCCTTCAGCTCGAGCTGACAGAAAAGAACATATTAAAATTGAATTTTAAAATTGAAAAGAGGAGTCTGTTGAAAGTTAGCTAGTCTTCCCTTCAATTTTCATGATATTTTTGTCCATGCATAACTAGATTTACCTCACCACCAAGATGCTCTGCAAAATCCACTTTTGTAGAGTTTTTTTTTATGTATTTCTTTATTTTTAAGTCTCTTATGCTCACAGAGGCTGTATTTAATTGATCAAAAATCCAGTAAAATATTAATATTGTAAAATATTTGTTCAATTTAAAATAGCTCTTTTCTATTTAGAAATTTAAACTGTAATTTATTTCTGTGATGCACAGCTGAATTTTCAGGATCTTTCCTCCAGTTTTTTTTTTTTTTTTTTTTTACTATTGAGCAATTTGGGATCTGTAAGATAAAAAAGAATTAAATTAACACTTTTATTCACCAAGGATGCATTAACTCGACCAAAAGTGACAATAAAGACATATTATAAAATATTTTTTTCTATTAATAAAAAAATCCTGAAAAACATGTCATGGTTTCCACAAAAATATAAAGCAGCACAACTGTTTTCAGCATTTTTAATAATAGAGCATGTTTTTAAAGAAGACTGGAATAATGATGCTGAAAATTCAGCTGCGCATTACAGGAATAAATTACAATATATTCAAATTAAAAACAGTTATTTTCAATTGTAATAATATTTCACAATTTAACTGTAGTTACTGTATTTTTAGTCCAATAAATGCAGACTTGGTGAGGAAAAGACTTATATTTCAAGCAAATACATTTTCTTTATTATTATTTTAAACTTTTGACCAGTATATTAAAATAATCTTTTTTAAATTTTTGATAAAATAATTATTTCATTGTTTCCGGCAAGGATACAAACTATTGAGAATGAGACGCCTGTTAGTGCACATTGCTTTTTTTCTTTCTTGTCCTAAAGAGTCAAAGTGAGTTTGACCTGTGGCGTGGGGTACAGGAGCGGGTCATGACCTCTGTGACACGCCCCTCTGCTCTGCCATTGACCGGACACTCTCCAGTTCAGCCCTTCTGATGACCAGCAGAGAAAGACCTCGATTGTTGGCTTTCATCGGCGTAACTGACTCGTGAGCAGCAGTCAATGCTCTTTTTAAACACGCTCCGCTCATTTATCAACATCACGGAGCAAAAGTGACAGGAGGACGTCAGATAGAGATTTCAAATAGTGATTCCAGACTTTCAGACCCCACTAGATGTCATTTAAATATCAACTTTGTCTCATACTGATAGATGAAAATCAAAAGAGAGCTATGAATGAGTATAGCAACTCAGATAAAGCAAAATTCTCCTCATTTTCTGTATTTAGTCTTGTGATTTTCATTTCTGTTTGAGGCTTTTAATGGCCACTGACTAATGTCTTTTGTATAAGTCCTTGAGAGTTTGTGAGTCTTTATGGATTCATCACGGGGATCAAACTGAGGTCAGACGTGATGTGGACGGATGGGAAAATAGCAGCGTTGCTCAACTTCACTCTGACTCACTGAAATATTGAGTCATTGACAGAGAAATGGATTAAATGAATGTCCTGTCTACAGCCTTACACACACACACACACACACACACACAAAAACACACCTGAAAAACAGGAATGACTACACACACACACACACACACACACACACACACATACATACATTTAGACAATAAATATATCAAAAGTGACAGTAAAAACATTTACAATTACTTTTTGTTTTAAAAAAGAGAGAAAAAAACGTCTCAGTTTCTGCAAACATATAAAGGCATCATGACTATTTTTAACATAGCCTCTGCAATATTCTGGTCTCTTTATATAAACACAATTGATATTTAATATTCTAGTCAAGTATGGAGGGAAAAAAATCCACACTTGGTTAGAATATTGATTCAATATTAAGTATGCAAAATATTATTGAATCTCGTATTGCATATACAGGGCCACCACACTGTTATGGCCCATTAAATAAGCTCTGTCCCTTTGCACTCAGCACATTTCGAGTACTTAATGCAATCTAATCCGACATTAACCATGTGATGAAAGCCATTGTTTGAGCACTTTCACCCCCCGCTGACAGCAGGTCCGGGACGCCCGGATTTCCAGCCGATCCTTTTTTGTTTTGCACCCCGCTTGCTTTATTTCAAGTGGCGACTGTACTGTCTCTTATTATCATTTTAACATGAAATGCTCACCAATAATGTGTGCGGAGAATCTTTGAAAGCTTAAAGGGACTGGAGGGGCAGTCATAACAGCTTTTCATATGCAAACACATGAGCTCAACATTGACCTCTGAGGGTTTGGGACCCAAGCCGGAAGGCTCAGATCTCCTTTGTGCTGTTTTAATGATTATTGAGGAGGCTTTCTTACAATGTTTATCTGCAGTTGCCATATCAGCACTTTTGAAATCCCCGTCTGAAAGGGAAAGATGAGGGTGTGTTGAATTGTGCCCAGTGGATCGTTAAAACAAGCATCAAACAAACAAACAGCTCATTTCTTCACTATGAGAGAAGCTGTGAACATTGATTTATCTCAGGGCCGAAGACTTTTCATTGCCTATACGAAACACATTCAGCTCTTATTTTACAAAGCACAGTATAAAAATGCACAATTTACTTTAAATATTGTCAATCAGATCAACACAAACCACAAAACCTGTGCAACCTAATGTTGTTAAACACGACTCATTTCAATTCATTACAGGCTAACTATATCGTTGTTTTCCCTTTATTTCTAAAACACATTTATTAGAAATTTAGATATACCCAACCATACGTTTTTGTAACTTCTTGGGAAGGTTAGTTTTGGTTGCAAAAAAGAACCAGAAAATGTTCTTTATTTGGTTTCTGGGTTTCTCAGCAGGAAAAGTCTTCATAGTTGGGTTTAATGTCAAGAGCTGGGAATGGGAGAATACCACAAATATATATTTTTTTGCATTCCCATTTGCTTTAACAGTGTTTTCAAAACTTGAGAGGATTTACGATGGTGACGACCATTAAAGATGTCATCATAGTCTTGTGAAAAAGGTCCAAAAACATTGCGGTTGCCAGTCAAATGCAAAATTATGTCTATTAAAAATTTCTGTCTGGTTTTAGGTGCCATCATTTTTACTTGATCTTAGTGCTGCATTCGACACTAGATCTTGACATATTTAACTGTAATTTGATTACAAAAGGATAGAGGTGTTCATTGACAGGCTTTAGGATAGTTTCCACATATCTGACCGTTTCCACTTCTTTATTTAAATCGGGAATAATCTCAATTAACACCAGTAAAGTATTGTACAAGTATAAGTGAAGTACTGCAAGGATCTGTCTTAGGCCCTCTGCTTTTTACAATATACATCTCACCCCTTAATATTATTAGAAAACAAGAGCTGAACTGTACATTTCTGCCATATGTTCATCACCTTGACACTGTCACAACTGATAAACTACTACTAAATGTAATGTAGAAATGTTTACATTTTTGCAATGATGCATATTGCGAAAAGCGATACACAAATAGATATGACTAGAATTCAACTGAAATGCAATATTCTGGTCATTGGAATCTGCCCCTGTATATACAATGAAATACAATATTTAATATTCCAGTCAAGTATGGAAAATAAAAAATCCAGTGCCATTATGTAACTATTGATTTTGATACAGCAAACGAATGCAAATGATTGCAAACGTTTGTTGCAATCATATTCAGTAGGTCACAAAAAGCATTAAAAGTAATTTTTAAAAAGTACAAATTGTTCAAATAGCCATATCTAGAGACAGAGACCAAAGGCAACCAACTGGGAATGTTAAGATGTTTGCTGGGTATAACTGCAATATGATGCTGTGTGCAAATTTCAGATATACTTCTAGTCTGCAGTATTTATTAATCCAGTTGATTACTTTTGAACCCTCATAATTGGATGGTAGTTTATGGAGGTACATGACCCAATAAAATATAACCAGTGTAGTGTTTCTATTTTGCCACGCCTTTAAAGGAAAAAAAAGGGCACATTGCGAATACTCATTGTGCTCATTCAAACTGTAATTACCTTATTTTCTTACAATGCTTTTGAAGGAATTATTTTCAAGACAAAATGTAATTCTTTACAATCTGAACATATTTCCACATGTAAAATATCTCAAATAATGCATTACATTCTTAAATTGTTTAAAAATGCTCATAGACATTCATGCAACCAATCTCAAAAGATCATGCATGACCCAGACAGTAAAAAACATCTTCCTATAAAAACTCCTGACACACTGCATTAGTTAGAGTATACGTGAATCAAATGTTTAGTCTGGAAAGAATAAAACAACAACATGTTTAAGGTACAGTTGGCCAAAAATGTTCATTACTGACAACATTTACTCACCCTCAAGTAAATAAATGATGACAGACCTTTCATTTTTGGTTGAATGAACCCTATAAGTCCACACAGAACTCACACCAGCAGATGCAAAAAACATGACAAGCTGAGAAAAAATATGTGCCAAAACCTCAGAGAAATTGCAATCCACGGCAAAAACAGAACATAAATGAACTGAAAACCACCTCAAGTGGAATGTGGTAGGAACACTGAACACATTAGCAATCAAAAGTATCAGTAGATTCAGTACGGCGGTATTTTACAGCTGTCATCACATCCACAGCAAACTGCACTCATTTATACACATGAAACAAATCTGGCAAATAAAGAAATCTCAGCACGGGAAAATGATGAGGTTGAAGGAAGAGGTCATCCATTAATGGACACACCTTTAACTATAAAGTTTTGATAGAATATAATATAGTAATCATGTTTAGTGTGAACAGATCATTACTCACCCTCATGATGTTCCTATTTTCTAGTGTTTTTTATAGTTTGAACTATATTCTGTCTAATACTTTTCATTGATAGCCACTTTCATTCAGAGTTTTGGTACAAGTCATTACGCTCAAGTCTGTGCAACGAAGTGACCCTCCAGAACAATTGGATACACATTTTATGTAACAAAAGGGGACTGGGTTAATTGTGCTCCAAAACGACAAGAAAGCACCAAGGGAAGATTTGCAAAAATGCCCTAAATTGATCCGTCATGCCATATATCACGAGAGGATTTTACTTCTAATTTATATTTTTGTGTTAGCATTTTTTTTTTTTTTGCACTGAAAAGTGAATTTTGCTAAGATTTGTAAAAAAAATTAATGAATTAATTTTAGTGATTTTTTATTTATTTGATGCTTTATTATTTAATCAGTGCCAATAGCCTCATCTGACGTCCTGAGTTCGAGTCCCAGTTTTATCAGTCTTATCTAAAAAAAAAAAAAGTGGGATAAAATCTTTTAGTTGGATTTAATATACTAATATTATATAATATAATTTAATACAAAATTGAATATACCAATATAATATAGCTAGTTTATAATGCATTAACATTCAGCCCACAGCCCTCAATCTTTCATATTAAAATGTTTGGGTAGGGAGTAAAAAATTGAATTTGGGTCTGTTTCTCACACAAAGCGGTTTTATAACTTCAGAGCAATTGGTATATAGTGGAGGAGTCATAAGCATTACTATGTTGTGTTTTTGTCTTTTTGGAGCTTGACAGACTTCAAATATTTCAGCTTTTCCTTTGCATTTCTTCTCTTCTCTAGCTTGCTACTGAATAGTCTAAAAAACCTGCTGGTGTTGCAAATTTTTGTTCCTCCTTGTAATTTGCTTTGGATAAAAGTGCAGCTAAATGCACAATGTTCCATTAAAGAAAGAGTCATATGGGTTTGGAACAACAACATGAGGGTGAGTAAATGATTAATTGAACCGTCCATGAGCCGATATCAAAACGGCCGATGAAGTGAGAAGAAGTAGGAGTGAACATTACACATCTTGAAGCAACACAATCATACAAGATCTCATTCAAAAAACTATACACAAATGGTTCTCCATCAGATCCTTAAATAAATGTAAGAGAAATGTTTTGAACTTGTGTCCTGCACATGTCAGTCAGGGTCTTTGACCTGCAGTGTCACAGAAAGTGTCCATCACTCCTTTTTCCCAAAGAACTTCCTGAAGACAGATTTGTTGGGGGGTCGTGGGAGGCTCATGTAGCTCCTCATGGGCAGATCGGTGTTTGATGAGGCTGTCGCTGTGCTTTTACAGACTGATGGCATCTCACCATCTCTGATGAAGAGAGTCACTGAGTAGCTGGAGCTGCTGTCCTGGCCTTTGCCTGAAGGAGGCGCTACAGGCTTGATCCTCTGATATGTGGCTGTAGAGATAAAAAACAACAACAACAAGTAATAAATGTTTTTTAAGGAATAATTTTCCTTCCATTATTTAATTTCAATAGTAGACATCTTTTGCCAAAAAAACAGAAAAAAAAAAAAATAATTTTCATCTGATTACATTTTAATTATATTGTTAATGTTTCATGTCTTAATTTGATTTTCAAAGTTTTGGACAATAAATTTGTATTAAACCATACAGTTAACCACAAGTAGGTAATGTTTTATGAATTCAATTGATTAGTCATGCTTTTTGATTATTAAAATTGAATTAAGCCATTAAAACTGAATCTAGAAAAATTTTGACTGAAAACAGAGAGTTTAAGAAAAATAGAATGTATTTTATAGGGCAGTCATTTTTTTTTTCATTTTTTTTTTTTTTACTCAAATAAATTGTTGAATTGTATAAGTTCCATGATTTCAATTAATTACAGTATATGCTTCTTGATTACTAACATTTAAATTAACCATTAAAACGGAATCCAGAAAAATTTAAATGGAAAAAATGGAATTTGGGGGAAGAAATGAAACATTCCATATGGCTGAATTTTTGTTTTGTTTTTACTTTTAATAAATTTTTCTTAATGTCATGATTTTTGACTCAAACTGAATTCAACCAGTTAAACAGCGCAGAAATGTTAAAAACAGAAGAAAAAAATTCTTAGGGCCCTATATTAGTTTAAGTACAGCTGAATTCAGTCCTATTGTATGTGGCTCATATGTACCTGAGGTAAAGGAGTGTGAGCGTCTCTTTTCGCTGGTCCAGCCCTGAACAGTGGACACAGAGGATGGTTTCTGTCTCAGAGACTCGCCATGAGAGTCGAACTCATCCTCTACAGAGAGAGAAAAAACAAAACACAGAAAATGAATCATTCAAACTCTGCAGTACAAGGGCAGACAGTGTAAGTGAGTAACAAAGTACTCGAGGTGAGAAATAATGTGACCAAGGTGGAGATGACAAAATCCAGAGTGCTTCTCCAGAATTAGAAAGCTGCTGACAGCAAACAGATGTGACCATGCCTCATAATGTCTGCTGAAGCTCTGATCAGCACCAGAGTCCTCTACTGCCCTCTTTTGGATGTCTAAAACATTTATCTTGCATATTATTTATTTATTACTTGCACTTGCCTGTGTTGAGAAAGCTACTTAGAAACTGTTAAAATAAAATCTAATTTATATCATCAAGTATATACTTTTAAATCCCCTATAATAGCATACTAAAGATTTTTTTTTTTTTTTTTACTGGACAAAGCAAAATACTGACTAAGAAAATTATTATTATTTTTTTTTTGTAGTGCTATTTAAAGGAATGCAACTACGGTCAAGCGACTAGCTATAAAAAACATATTTATACAATTTATAAACATTTATTATAAATTAAATACTCAGAGCTATGAGGGTTTATAAAATACGACCAAAACCTTGAGTAATTAATTTAAATGAGCTTAATTTATATAAGTGAGACATAATAGTAATAAACAGAAGCATTAAACTACTGCAAAATGCACGGCATTGTGTATATATATATATATATTAATATTTTACATTTATAAATTAAATTCTGATCAATTATGAAATTAACTTATGCTTACTAAAGCTACATTTATTGGATCAAATAAATGTAAGATTATTACGTTTTTTTATTGAAATATATTTAAAATTATAATTAGTTGTTATTTTTTTTCTTAGTTCACTGAACTGTATTAGTCTCACAGTTTCTTACCACAATGACCCGCATCTGAAAACGAGGGGTGCACCAGATTCTGATGCCTTTGGTGGATCTGCAGAGCCTCACTGGTGTGAACTATGATCTCTTTGGTTCGGCCTGTGGTGGGCTGACTCTGTGCTAAAACAGTGGTGGTGACATAATTTCTCATGAAGCAGTGACATTTATCTCCACACTGACAGCCAGTGATAGCAGGAGAATGTCTAGGGAGCGTTGCTGAAGCTGAAGACCCATGACACGTTGATCTGTTCACTACAGAATCGATAGACGCTGTAGAAATCAGAGGATTTCATGTGAATATGAGTGGTCATATAATGCAGCATTGAAAACTTGTTAACGACAGACAACCAGATAGTATATTACCAGTGTGTGCTTGGATTCTGAGGATCCATTTCTTCATCATGAATCGGGACGGTGCACTGAGGAGATACTCGGATCCATCCCGCAATCTGAGAGAAAAGTGAAGTCCTTAAACTGAATATGTGCAGGTAAAAATGACTTAAATAACTACTTCCATCTCTAACTAATACAAACATGAGATGCCATTTAGTTGTTCCGTCATTTACCTCAAGGAGAAGCAGTTGGGTTTTTTGGTGTACTCTGGCGATGGTTCACACACCGCTCCAATTAGATTCAGAGGAAGGCTGGTCACACAGCTCTATGGGGTACAAATATAGAGTAATTTTGGCTAAACTCATACCCTTAGATACTTTACAGCTGCCATTAAATGTAATTCAATAACAATTTAATCATGGTTCAACCTTGCAATGTAACTAATGATGTCTTTTTGCAATAAAGGAACACAAAGTTTTCTGCTTGGTTGCAAAGCCAGAACATGAAGTCTTCAAGCTTACCATGAGTGTATCCTTCCTGTCCTGATAGAAACATATTGTTTGTTTGTATAGCACAGCATGATAGGAGTTCCACGCCCTGCATGGTGCCTGAAATAGTGAATTTATTTTATTGGTTACATAAAGACCAACCGAAATGCAACCATCATTTGACATCTACCACAGTAGCCTGCAGGTAAAACCATGAGTCATGAGACACAAAATGCTTATTTCTTGTGGTTGGGGTCAAGGAAATATCTATAATTGTGATATCTACCTTCTTTCCACCCAGCTGTAGCTTGTGTTTCCTCTCCAGTGTACCTTCCATGGATGGCAGTTCCAGTTCTTGTCTTCCACTCTGAAAAACAACGGTCAAAGATTAGAATTAAGAACCTTGATATGAGATACAATAATTATTTCTCAATATTCTAAAGAATTATTAAGCATATACTCTCTGTTCTTGTATATTGTCTGCAATTATACTTTAGGTACCTGGATATCATTGTCATTGCTCCCATTCAATCCCTTATGAACAGACAGGAGGCTAAAGGATTGGTCCTGCGGAGAGAGAACACAGATCAATGCACTAATCAGAACCTCAGTAGTGGGCAAAAATATATTAGATATGTTGGCCACAACTTAATTTCATGGCAAAGATTTCCAAATAAAACCCTCAATCATCCTCGAAAGTTCCTACTTCAGCCATGAGCGTTCATCTCATTAATATCATTCTGACGTGTTCAAGGGATGTCCAATCCTGGTCCTAAAGGGCCAAAGTCTTGATGAGATTAGCTCAAACTTTACCCAACACACCTCTCCAGAAGTTTCTAGTACACCTAGTAAAACCTCGATTAGATAGATCAGGTGTGTTCAATTGGGATTGGCGCTAAACTCTGCAGGACAGTGGCCCTCCAGAAGTAGGACTGAAACCAGGGTACTTAAACCACAAGGTCACTGTGCTGCAGAGTTTAGCTTTGACTTGCCTAAACACACCTAACCTGCCTGAAAGTTTCTAGCAATCGTGAAGACCTCGAGGTCCCTGGATCAGGTGTGTTTGATTGAAGCTAAACTCTACAGGACATTGGGCGTCCAAGAGCAGGACTTAAGCCACGGGTGTCCAAACTTAGTCCTCGAAGGTCACAATCCTGCTGAGTTTAGATTCAACTTCCCTTGACACACCTGCCTGGAAGTTTCTAGTATGCCTAATAAGACCTTGATTTGCTAGTTCAGGGTGTGTATAACTGGGGTCGGAGCTTAACTCTACAGGACAGTGGGCCTCCAGGAGTAGGGTTGGACACCCCTGACTAAAACAGTCCTAAACAACATCTAACAAGGCTTGACTGCCAACTTATAGACCTCACCTTCAGAAAACCTGTTTCCTTCTCCTCCTCCCCTTCCTCCTCCTCCTCTCTATAATGGTAGATATACTTTTGCTGGTCCTGTATTTCAGGTAGTTTCAAGATATCTGAAGCTGTTTCATTAACAGTCACTTGTTTGTAAACCTGTTCCTGTTGAGTGAATGCAGCCCAAGACCTTCTGTCCCCTTTATCCAGAATTTGCCTTTCTTCCCTTGGGTTCTGCTGCTTCCCAGAACCGACCATAGTCTGGACAGATGGTGGCAGTCTGAACTCTGCCACAAGAAGGTTGGGTGCAGAGGCCGTGACCAACTTCCTGAAGAGCACTGCTTGTTCTTTGGGTGAGGGTTCCCTGTGCTGGTCTAGAGAAGAGGTTGTCTGGTAGCCATTATACATGATGTCAGAGTTCAGACTCTCTCGGTAGCTGTTGGTGTGGTTCCAGATGTCCTCCAGCTCCTCCTCTTCCTGCTCAAACTGTTGATGGTCAGGATGTACTGGATCATCAATGTCGAAAGATAAGGTAATGCTATTGTCTTTGGAAAACTCAAAGTTATTGTTGGACACTCCTGCATCCAGGGATGGTACCTTCCCAATGGTCCTCTTGGGCACTGGACAATCTGAGGAGTCTATGTATGGACCCTCGGCACATAACTTGAAGCTTCCAGAGCTGGAATGACCAGAGTCCACGGAGTCCTCTCTTCCATTGGCTCTGAAGTTCAACACTACATGAGATGCATGGCTGGGACTTAATTGTTGAGTGCTGGAGTTCTTCGCTGGCCTATGGAACATGTGTCCATGAAGATTGTGAACCAAGGTATGGACGCTAGGACATACCTGAATCTCTCCCATAGTTGAGCTGTGGTTGGCTATACTTTGGATTGCATCTTCTGGAACACTTACATAGTGGCTCTCCTTGTTCTCAAGTTGAGTCCCATTTGCGTTCCAACTAACCACCTCTTCTTTGGGCACTATACTGATCCCAGACAGATGTTTCTGTTGAATATTGGTCAGATCACTGACTGATGAGGGTTGATTCTCCTCAAATGAGATGTCCTCAACAACTGGAGAAGGTGGAGGAGGAAATTTATCTTCAGTAAAAGAAACAGTGTCAATGCTGATCTTTTTGGAGTCTTTACAATCAATTTTAAGGGTTACTTCACCTTGAGAAATTTGTTTGGGCTCTTCCTTTTGCACTGGACGTGAGCGGACTGTTTTAAAGGTGCTCAGAGCTGTTGGACGATCAATCTGAGTGTTTTGGTGATGAGAGTCTATCTTCTTTTGCTCAGGAGGGCCAATTGCGATGACATCTTGAATGCTAGGGATAAGGCTCATATCTTTGGGCAGGTCAAAGCTTAACACAGAGCCCAAGGACAGAAATCTGCAGTGGTTCTTCACATGTCCTTGGGTGGCAACCTCTAAGGTGCTGTGAACTGGAGATCCAACCTCTCCAGAACATTCTGCATCTATGTCTTTCACTAAAGGGTTTTTTATGTAGTCCAAGAGCTGAGTCCCATCGCTTTTTGGTTTTCTTGCATTTTTCCGCTTCTTTCTTTCCTTCAGGGGCCAAGTATGTGTATCGTATGTCACCGGTTCACGTACAGGTGGCAAATCAGCCTCCTCTGACAGATCCTCTCCCATGATCTTCTGAATGGTGTGTCCACGGTTATCTTTCTTCTTCCTGGCCTTCTTGCTCTTCCTCTTCAGGCTGCTAAATATTGAGATGTTGCCATTCTTTGGCAGGAGGTTGTTGGCCTGCTGAAGTGTCTCTTTGATGGAGGACGAGGAGTATGGGGAGGTGCAAGGTGAGGAGAGATTATACAGGGTCCTCGGAGAGGAGGAGGAAGGCCTTGGAGCTTTGTCTTGGTGAAGCACCATACTTTCATACACTGCCGTGTTGTTTTCCGTAACATGCAAGTAGGTACTTACCTAAAAACACAAAGAAAACTTTTTTTAGAGCGTTATCACTTTTCTTTTTCCATGCATAAAGTGGATAGCATGCATAAGTAACACACTTCAACACAAAGTTCATCCTTCAAAGATACATCATGCTAGTTGTATGATGTGCAGTGCTCCTAAAAAGCATTTGGGCGTTAAGGTTGCACATAAAAATGAATGAATGCCATTGCCTTGACAAACAAAATATCAAATGAAGTGGCATCTGCAAACAACTGTTGCTGTCATTTTTAATGCATGCACGGTCAGTTTTTTTTTCTCAAATACACAATGGTGTAGTTCATCACATTAACTAATCAACATTTCACAACCACAAGGTGTCTTCATTTTGGACCTTGTAAGTGTGCTTGTGTTATTTTTTTGTTATAAATGTGACTTGGTTTGGTATTTTGTTATCTTATGCAATGGCATTCATATTTAAGTGTAGCTTAAGTGTCCAAATACTTTTTATGGCCAGTGTAATTCACAATTCAAACACTGAAAAAGGATTATTTGTATAACCATTTATGAAAATAAGTGTTTTAGTATCTGAACCCAACACTTTTGTGGGTGTCTGGCTCAAGCAAAGCATTCCAAAGCAACAACATAGACACATGTTGCTTCACATTTGTTACTGATGAATGATGACATTACTTTGCAATGATAAAAAACATTTAAAATGCTCAAACATCTTTTCCTTCACTGCTTACGTTAAGCAGCTAGAATTCACATTTGTTATAGGAAAAAATAAAAAATTCTTACATTCTGTGAAGAGAATTTATGCAAAAATACACCAGCAGTATGTTTTGAAAGTTTTTCCAGGGCATTGCCATGTCATTGCTTCATACTATGTGGTATAGCTATGCCGTTGCTAAGATGTTCTAGGTGGTTGCTAGGGCGTTGCTATGCTGTTCCCAAGGTGTTGTGGCTAGTTTTCAAGATGTCACTAAGCAGTTGGTTAGGTTCTGAGTATTTTAGTTTGTTGCTACATTATTGGTAAGTAGCTCTAGATGTTTGCTAAAGTGTTTCTATGTTTTAGTTGTCAAGGCATTACAATAAAGCTGCTTAGGTGTTCTGACTGTTTTGTGTGTATGTTGCTATGTGATTGCTAATGTGTTCTGGGTGGTTGCTAAGGCATTGCAATTCAACTGGAAAGTTGTTCTAGATGGTTGCTTAGGAGTTGCTATGCTGTTACTAAGATGTTATGAACTGTTGTCAGGGTGTTATTGTGCAGTTGTAAAGCTATTCTGATTTTTTTTAGTGTGTTGTTACAGTATTTGCGAAGGTGTTTTCCAGGTGGTTGCTAAGGCTATGTAATTGATGTTCTAGATGGTTGTGCTTTGGTGTTCTGAGTACATACATACATCAAATAGCCACACCAAACCATAGCAAACACCACTACTAATGTAAAAACATTCGTTTTACAGGAGAACAATGTGAACAAAAGAACACTAGCATGATTATACAACCACACTTGATAAAAAAAGAAAAAAAAGAAAAAAACTCTGGACTTAATAAGAATCATCTGCTTTTAAACATGTCGTCATACACAGCTGTAATGGCTTGACCTTTCACCCCATGACTAATCTTGTGCTGCTCTGGCAGCCCCAGACCATAAATCACACAGGGCAGTCAAGAGGGCCTTCTAGAAAGTTCACAACAAATTCTCCAGCACCCCCCGCTCCTGCTGGGAGCCATTTCAAAACTCAGCGATCATGGGAAGCGAAGGGTGAGGTCACATCTCAGCACCGTGCTGCTGTCTTGAGTGAGTTTACATCAGCCCTAAAGAGAGCTTATACAATAGGGAAAAACCCCACTGCATGCATCTCATCTCTCTTTTATATTCTGCCTCCTTTGTCATTGTCTTTCTCCATCCACGCATAACTGATTAAAACAACTGATTTGCAGCAAATCTTTAGATCTTATAAAAACCCCTGGCCTCTGCTGGTTTCTGATTCATTTGTCATGATGGAGCAAGAGTTTAAAGAGTAGTGTTAGTAATGTTAGACTACTAAAGTCGTCTTAGTTGTTGGGTGTTGTTTGTTCTTTATTTTACAAAAGCACAACATTTTGTTGATATTGTGACTCGAGTGTACACAAATAAAAGTAGACCCTTTATGGTTTGAAATGATGTACTACTCTTATCTGTATGAGCAAAATGAAAGTGTTTTTTCAGATTTTTTTATGTTATCAGGAGAAAATGCAAGCCTCTATGTTATACAGTGTGCACTAATAGATTCCACACTCAACACAAACACTTGGACATGCACCTAATAGAGCACATTTATCTAGGTTAACATAAGCGTGAGCTGCCATGTAAAGTTTCTACTACTTAGATGTTTCAATTACAAATGAAAAGCCATATTTGAAAGTGATGAATGATAGGCAAACATTTTCTGTCTGATATACTGTAGTTGCTACAAGGATCTATCAGAGACAATTTTTTTTTTTTTTTGTGAATAACTGAGCCTCTTCTCGTTGACAAATATGGGGGGCAGCACTATTAAAAAGAGTAAAAGTTTGCTCTGTTCCTCATGCAAAGCTATTGTATGGGTGCAGAAGACTCAATGCATACATGTTTCAATCATCATTTCTGAATTTGTGTGATGATACGCTCAGATCTCTAGGGTCTTGTTTTTGTTATCAGTGGCTTTATATGTTCTGAAGCTGCGAGGTCAAAAAAAGAGAAAATCCTTCTGACAGATTAAAAATTTGAAATTAAACAATATGACAGCAGGTAGACACTTTCCCACAAACCCTAATCCTCCTGATGTTTTCAAAAATATATACTGGATTATATGAGAACTGCGATTATACAGCAATGGGCAAAATTTCCAAAATAACTTCTAACACTGACCAAAGTTTTCATTTCATAGACCCTAATAGCATAATAAAAGTCCCAAGGATATTGCAAAACCATTTAAGGCTACTATATGCTACTATATTTTAAGGCCCTGTAACCGTTCCAAGAAACACACTTTTTTTTTTTGCTGCAATTACTTTCAAAATGTTTCTAAAGACAGTTTTGTAAACAACCCGAATGCTTGAAATGAGGCTTTATATGAGTCTTGGAAGAGTTTCTCGTCCAGGTTTCTAATACTTCCCATATACTGGCAGCTCAAAATGAGATCCCTGGAAGTGGTTATTTCCTCCGTCATCTTTTCATTACCTGCCCATACCTGTTTGCAATCACCTCTAATCTGCAGTGACCACTCTTCCATCAAAGTCTCTTTGGCTTTATTGCCTTTCCAACCACTGCACAAATAATTGATCAACGCAGTGGCGATATTTCAGAATGACAACACTATGAATCTAAGATGTACTGCAATGCTTCGGTAATCAAAAAAATATGATGAGATGTTTTGAGATCATGATGTTAGTCAGTCCATCACACTACAATCCTCATGCACACACACAAGCAGAGCTGGGTAGATTACTTACATATTGTAGTCTGTTACTAATGTCAAATTACATGACAAAAATTGTATTTAGCAATGTAATCCATAACATTACACAATTTAGGTTATATAATCAGACTACTTTTTGATTACTTTACAGGGAAGCCCATTTCCGCAAATAAATAAAAAAGGCAATTGCGACTTTTAATCTCACAGTTCTGACTTTCTTCTCGCAATTGCGAGATATAAACTCACAATTCAGTTTTGTATCACAATTTTAAGATATAAACTCAGAATTGTGAGAAAAAATGTAACGATTTAACCCGCAATTCTGACTTTATATCTCACATCTCCAAAGTTATTTAATACTATGTTTTAACATAGGAACATTTAAAAATGATGAAATGTAAATAATATGCAATCATGTCACCAAATAAAAATGTAACTGTAGTCTGATTAGAAGTATTTTACAATGTAGTATAATCTAACTACAAGTACTTCATTTTTGGAATCGGGTTACGTAATCCAGGTTACATGTAATCAGTTACTACCCAGCACTGCACACAATTACCATGTTTCTGTTTACTCGTGCAGGGCCACCGACCAACTATATTTACCTCTTCTGCACTGTGTCGATAAATCTTTGTCTTTTGCTTTAAACTACCAAAAAGCCCCTGGAAGCGCTTCCAAAAGCTTTTACAGGCAGAAGAGTGAAACTCAGCAGGCTGAAGAGGAACGTAGAACAAAATAAAACAGAGAAGGGTGTTTTTGAAGAAAGAGAAGGAAATGTGAGGACCCTGAGAGGGATTTCAAACACAGAGCAGCATTTAAGTGAAATATGGTTTTACTGTGTGTGATTGTGATGTTTAATCATTCTCACCCTGTGCACAGGTTCGGACACCGGCACACCATCTTCCATGCCAGGTGCCTGTACCTCGATTTGTGTGTCTCCAGAGTTACTGAAGCTAAGGATGAGGTTGACGGTGCCTCCTAAAGCTGAGGGACTGGGTTCCTTTAGCACCAGGTACGGTGAATCCGGCCTCTCTAAATGACCGCTGTCATCGCTTCCTTTAGGACTGACACTTTGCATCACCTCATATTCATAATTGTGCTGCAAACCATCCTCCATGTCACCAGGGGGAGCACTTGTGAGGCTTTCTGTTCTCTTCTGAGAGACCTTGGGTGAGGTTTCCACCTGAAAAATGGCAGAATTAAAATGCCTTATGTGGACACTGCATCTTTGGGTCAATCTCATGAAAACTCTCCAGGAATTCAAAGTTGCATTTCGTAAAGAAAATAAAAATAAAAAACTGTATTTTGCATATATATATATATTTTTTTTTTTCAGACTTTTAAAATTGTTTGAACTGTGACATTATTTGACCATTAGGCACATTAAGCACATTTACTGCCTTCAATTTCCCATTACTATAAATATATAAAAAAAACCTTAGAGGTTTTTTTTTTTATTTACTATAAAATAGTAAAGCTTGTTTGCATTATGATTGTTTCTACATTTAGTAGCATTTGCTTCATTTAATAAATGCAATATAATAAACAAATTTCTAATAAAAATGATCACTGATAATAAGTGGAATTATGAAAAAATATTAAAGATTCTTTATGTAAAACATGAATTAAAAAAAAAATTTAATGCAAAAATTCTATAATATTAATTAGTGAAGTATTTAAACATTTAAAACGTAATATAAACTGTAATGTAGGCTGGTGCAAAAAAATCTATATTCATAAAATAGTGAAGTATTTCTACATTTAGTAGGATTTGATACATTTTGTATAAGCTGATACAAAAAAAAAACTAGATTAATAGTTAAAAGGTGAAAAGATTTCAAGAAAAATACTTCTACATTTAGTAGCGTTTGCTAAACTGTATTTATTACTAAATTATATTTTATATATTCTGATGTAAAATGAAAAAAAAATTTTTTTAGTATTGACTGATTGATACTGATATTAAGACAAATAAGTACATTTCCCATCTTCAAATTAGCTAATGTGAAAAACTATAAAACGATAAAGAATTTTAAAAAATTTGAATGATTCTAATTGATATTGATATCCATTACTTCATTTATACCCAGAAGGGAAATTTAGAAATGAATGGTTTTACCTGTGTTTGTGGGCTGCAGACCATGGCCTCGGAGTAAATAGCATCTGTTTGAGCTTCTTCAGTCTTCTGTCTGCTCAACAGCTGGTCCTTCTGAGCCCTCCAGTGGACCAGGATCCATCCCAGCATGCTCCTCAGCTCCTCCACCCTCTCTCTGATCTGCACAAGACAAAGAGCAATGGAAATAGACCCCAAACCATTGAAACTTTATTTCATCCAGAAAAAAACTTGAGGTTGTTCTTTCATAGGAGACTTAGAGAGAGTGTAGAGTTACAAATGTGTACATCAGTTGAGCAATGCAACTGAAGAAGATATTAGAGGAAGCTTTTATACCATTTTGTTGAGGTGATGCTCATCGTCAAAGAGTTTTTTTCCAGCCATGGCGAGCTGATCAAACTCCTCGAACTTCTGCTCTATCTGCCGATCCAGAACCTCAACCAGAGGCTCCTGGTTCTCTCGGCTTTGACGCAGAGCGCTTTCTGAGAAAATGCAGGAGCGGGTGTCTTCTGTCCAAGAGCTGTGGGAGAGAAGATGAACAGCAGAGAGGTGAAGACAAGCGCTTCAGGCCAACACACACAAGATGATGCTCACCAGACGTTTCTTCAAACACATGAAGAGAACACAATGTGAACAAACATTTCCCATCAATAAATCAAATAATAGCTCTGCAAATTATATTCATAGAACATTCCTGGTGAATCACACCAAAACATGTCCAAGTCACACTTCACCCTAAAATAAAATGAAAGTACCACCATCATGAGTTTTTGATTTATGCTAGTATTTTTTGACAATTAAGCAAGTTTTGCATTACTGTGATATGTCCAGACATTTACATTTGTTTCGTTCAGTATTTTTATTGTAAGAAACAACAACTAACATTTACTTTTTAGGTTTTTTTTTTCAATAATTACAATAATATGTTTAGCATTATTTTAGTATTTTCCCTTTTTTTTATTAAATCGATTTTAAGGCAATAAAATTCTTATTTCTAAACTACAGATTTTTTTATGTTTATTATAATTTATATATACTCAAAAAAATAGAAGAAAATATATTAAGTATATAATACATTTTTGGTATTTATGGAAGCATTTATTCTATTCTTATTTAATTTATGTTGATTTTAAAAAATAATATAAAAAATCTTAATAAAAAAAATGTATAATTGAAATGTCTAGCCACATTACAATAATACAATTTTTGGAGAAACTTACTCAATTGTGATGAATAAAATGAAAAAAAGAAAGAATTTTTTTAAATAACCATATATATATATATATATATATATATATATATATATATATATATATATATATATATATATATATATATATATATATATATATATATATATATATTTATATATATATATATATATATATATATATATATACACACACACACACACACACACATGCATACATATGTAAAATAGGGTATATATATATATGTACACACACACACACACACACACACACACATGCATACATATGTAAAATAGGGTATATATATATATTTATATATATATATATATATATATATATATATATATATATATGTATATATATATATATATATATATATATATATATATATATATATATATATATATATATACATTGTTATTATTTAACTATTTTTGTTATATATTCAGTAATATTTTTGTTTTTATTTGTAATTATTTGTGTATTTTCTATGTATTATTAATGTGTATTAACACATTAATAAAAACTTAGGGAGAATTGTTTAATATCATAATGCAAAAAAGTCTGACGGTCCTAAAAATAGTACTTTTTAATGTAAACTATGCATATTAATTATCATTCCTATCTATCTATAACAAAATGTGAAACAAAACAAGGTCTCGATTTAATCGATTTACCAGTGACTTACATCATTGCCAGGTAGTTCCTAAAGAAATGGCGCAGGTGTCCAAACTGCAGGAGTCTCTTCTTGTTTTCAGCTACACTTTTGCCGAGCTCGTCCCAGGCGTTCAGGCTGGTCTGAATCTCAGTCCCTATAGCGTTCATCCTCTCCGGACACACGTCTGACAAACAGCTCGCCAGACTCACCATGGCCTTGACCTCCTCCTTCAAGACCCCGTAATCAGCCTGGAGGGAAAAAATGCATCTATGTTTAAGTTCACAGTTGCATACTACCATCCTACAAGTGCTATTTTTGCAGCATAGACCCCAGTTGTGCAAACTCACACTTTCAGAGCTTTAAATCTGTTAAAGGAACCATATGCTTCACATATGCATTGCTGGCATCACTGACAGAGTTTCTGAAGCTAATTAAAAGTGTTAATGAGAATCAAACCGCTGTGTTTCAGGGCTGCAAAGCGGAGATTGTCAGATGCTTTGTGCATGAGCGTCAAACTGTTTTAGTATGAGCCATTAGGTCATTTCATGGGCTTTGGGGTTTCCAGACAGATGTGTTCGCGTTTTGCACGCCATCGAGGTATTTTTGCATTGCAACGCACCCGCACAATGCTGCAGTCTCGAATGAATCAACCGACACATACACATCATAAACGCCAAAAACACACACAATGGAGTCCTGTGTGGATAATAAAGGCATGTGTGGGCTCACTTCATTAACATCTATTGAACAAAACAAGGATCTGGCTGAGCCTCAGTGGATGTCCAGCTTCAACCACAACAGGAAACAGATTCTAGAAACAATGTGCTAAAACAAATTCATCACAAGAGATGTGAGAAAGACATTTCCATTAGATCAACACCAGGAGGTCACAGAGTCCTGGCAAACATGATGCTTCCTGGTAAATGCTTCGGACATGTTATTGTTGCAAAAACACTTGGTTGCTGTCTGGATTCACGTAAAAAAAACACATTGTATTTCATAATACAAATCTGTATGAATAATAATAATACAAATTGTTATTTTGTCTTGTTAAATTATAACTTTCTTTCTTATACTGTATTATTTTTATTACTTAATTGCCATGAAATAAAACGCACTAACAATAATAATAATAAAAAATAAAAAGGCATGTATTCAATGTGTTTTAGTTTATTTTTGTGAAGCGCTCCTGTTCAAGACGAAACTGCAGAAAGCAATCATTATTTTCTTTATTTTATAAAAGCTCAATGTTTTGTTGATATTGTGTGTGCACACAAATAAAAGCAGACCCTTTACAGTTAAGAATGATGCATTACTCTTACCTTTATGAGCAAAAATAACAGCGTAGCCACTGAAAAAAATGCAAGTGATTGCGCTGGTGTCTCCATGTCCTGCAGAGCACACTTTAGCTTGCACTCTCTGCACAAACTACTGGATATAGCGCATTTTTATCTAGGTTGATTGTTTAAACATGCTTGAACTGTTTTATACCTATCGATTTTTTTTAGGCAAGTCGTGATGATTCGAGAAGTCTAAATTGATCAAACATTACTGTCTGGCGCTGGCCAATTGGTCATTAAAAAAAACAAAAACGTATATTTATGAACAAAAAAAAAAATGGTCCAAATGTTTTTCTAAATTAAATTAATCAAAAAACTAAATCAAATATAATCACTTTGCCTTTACATACAAAACTGAATTATTGTAATAGCTGGAACGGTAGTATAAGCTGTTTTGGGAAAAGGGGGGAATCAAACAAATCAAAGAATGTAGAGTTTGTGGAAAGATGTAAGTAGTAGCTTATTAGAAATCTGTTTAATGATAGAAATTTTTAGCGACCGAAAGTAATAGACTATCTAGTGATGTACACTACTCAACCTTTTATCAAATATCACCGTTTAGAATTGAAAATATGCGATAGACTAATGATTCAAGTAAGTCATAAATAAATGTGACAATAGACGTTTGCGTTTTCGACTGTTAGACATACGAATAAGAGTGAGTGTGCACGTTAAAATAAAATATTCGTTTCAAATAGTGTAAATTGATTACTACTTAATATGAGGAGTTCAGATGCAAAAGCCTCTAAGTGCTGTTTAAAATTTTCTTCTAAAAATGAGCATTTTTATCAGGCTCCCATGTGTAGGTTCAGTAATTTCACTTTAATGGCAATGAATATTTTCTTTTCTTTCCCATTAAAGTAAAATAACTGAACATAAACATAGGAGCATGAGGAAATAATCATTTTAGAAGAAAATGTTTGATGGCACTTAGAGGCTTTTGCATCTGAACTCTTCATATTTAACTGTCTACAAGCCTAGAACTCATTTTAGCATTCTTATTTACTTATTTAATTTATTATTATTATGCAGTAGGTCCTTATGGGTGACCGTGATTTGTGCACAAGCATGGCAGGGAGCACAGCATCACAATCAATCAGATGCATGTTTAAGTTGCGTTCATTACTATAACCCCACCCACCACTCACACACACACACACACACACACACACACACAATTGTAGAGGGCCTCACACGTCAACTTCGCACAGGGCCTCACATCCACCTTGCGATGGCTCTGAATATAATCACAATAATAATAATAATAATAATAATAATAATAACAACATTACAAAAAAAATCTTATTCGTATTAATTGTCAAATAAAAGTAATCACATTACAATAAAAATAATAATAATATTAATACATTATTATAAAAATGATATAATAATAATAATAATATCATGTATTTATAATTATTGTGATTGTGATATTTTCACGACAATTAAGTAATAAATGAAAATTGCTTAAAATAAAAAAAAAAATAATAAAAAGGATAAATTGAGGGCAGAAAAACAACACTACCATTATGCATAAATATTTTTCAATTTAATTTAATTCTGTTTGTGTGTGTGTGTGTGTGTGTGTGTGTGTTACAGCAATAAGATTGTTAGGAGAAAATTATTAACTCATAAAAAAGAAGCTAGTACTACAAAATATTTTACTTGTCCTAAAAATAAGGTAGAATGTGAGCCAGGTTTTGGTAGGTTCACCCTAAACGCATGCAACATTTTTCTCTGGTAGTCCCGCAGTAACGTTCAGTGCACCCATACCTCCAGCTGGTCCTGGTACTCCTGCAGGTCATCCAGACCACAGCGATCCGGCTCACATCTTACAGCCATCTCACTTTCAATCTCCAGCACATCTACGGCGAGCTCCGCACAGCGCTGCAGACACTGCTCCACGTGCGCTAACACCATGGCATGCTGGGAAACAAGGAGAAGACCAACGGAAAAGAGAAATAGTGAACACTTAGGCCCAATCCCATTTCTACCCATTACCCCTCAAATCTCTTCAGTTTGGTATTGTGCAGGGTATACCCACTTCAAAATCCTGTCTGATGCATAGCTTCAGCTCATAGCTTATATATTAATATTAATATAGAATGGTGATTAAGGCTCTAATGCACACCAGTATAGAAGTGTGTATTGTACGAGGCATGATGATGCGTCCCTTTTCTTAGGGGAATATTTTCAATCTTACCCCTTGAGACTCTATTTCAAGGGACAAGGGAAAGGCATAGGTGTAGGTGAAGAGAATTAGAATAGAATTGGGCTTTACATATCAAATCTTGCATGCCAGGTCCACCTCAACACTAACAAAAGTTAATGGGACGTAATTCATTTCTGACTCTACACACCCTGGTGAGCAGCTCCTGGATGCTCTGGTCATGTGACTGCGAGCGGCCTCTCTCCCGCACCGTGTCATTGAGCATCTCCACTGCTTCTCTGAGCTCCTTCACAGGGTTCCCAATGGCTTCCATCAGGGGCTCGTCATGTCCGCTCACCGGCAAGCCCAGAAGAGACGGTCCAGAGTCAAGCTCACCACACAGCGGCTGGAGGAACACGGTACACAGTATCTGATTGGTCGATCCAAATATTTGTGTATAGTGAGACTAAATGGTATAATAAACTGTTTTTTCCAACACAATGTGTTAGTTTCATGCTTCATATCACTGCACAATCTCTTGCATCTCATATAATACAATCATTTAAACTCAAATCAAAATATTGTTATTCGTTTGTTCGGAGTTGGAAAGTTCATTGCACCTCTTCGATTACTTCGAATGTCATTATAAAAAAATCTGAATTGTTCTGGCTAGAAGTATAAAATCTCTGAAAACACTCTAAAATTGGATAGAATTGACAAATTATGACAACTTGACTAAACTATCAACATGCTACTCTAATAATTATAACAATACACAGCACAAACAAACAGAGAGACACACACACACAACTACATTTATTTATTTTATTTTTAATTTATTCTAAAATTAAGTTTTAAACTGAACTAAGTATATTTGAATAATAAAATAAAATGTAACTTAATTATTATAATTAATTATTAATGATTAATTGCATTATAATTACATTAAATTAGATAATATTAAGTAATACAAGAAATTCAATATACATATACAGTATATATAAATTGATAAAAGTATGACTGATTAATGCAAATCCAGTTTATGTTTATTTATTAAATAATATTTAACATTTAAATCTTATTTATAATAATAATCATTTATAAATTATATATTTATTATTTATATTTATTATTATTAATAATAATACATTATTACAATTATTAACAAAAGGATGGAACTATTTGAGATGATGCTATGAATATAATTAAAAACATTTTTACAATACAGTTCTTGGAGTGATGTTCAAATCTGGATTCGAACCAGCAACCTTTCTAACTTTCATTAAACCACACCATCTTTCTATGGCACACTTTATGTCCAATGCCTATTAACCTGGTATTATTAATTCTAGAAATTAGTTATTGTAGTTCTGTAGTTCATTCCTGTAGTTCAAAAGCATTTCCAAGGTTATGGGTTCGATTCCCAGCGAATGCAAGAACCAACAAAATGAAAACCTTCAATGAAATGTAAATTACTTTATATAAATGCATCTGGAAAATGCATGAATGTAAATGAACTATAAAAACACAACCCCTATCTAACCTGTCCCAGGGTGCTGTAGTGGCTTTCCTCGAGCTCTAGCTTCTCCAGGAAGTCCGTGAGCATCCGTGTGTCCTTCAGCTCTGAGCTCTGCTGGGTCAGTGCCATCTGCACACTGCTGAACCTGAAAGAAACACCAACACTCATACATCCGAACACCACAGCATAAACGTCTATCTGTATCGAACCCGTGGCACATACTTCATTTCCACCTCCTTCAGGCGTGCAGGAAGCAGCTGAGTGTGAAGATGTCTATGACTGCTCAGATGATCTACTTCCTGTCTGAGGCTCTGCAGCTCCAGGCGTCTGGCCTCCAGCTCTTGCTCCAGCTGGCAGCTCTCTTGCTCTGCCACGCTCACAGATTCAGGGTCTCCAGCCAGAGACGCCTGCCTGATGGACAGCTCCACCGCCTCCAACCACGCCTCAAGACTGGCCAGAGACTGCAGCATCTGCACCACCTGCAAATCACAGCCAAACAACTCACAATGATCAATTAAACCCAGCTGCTGTGGACTGTCTGTTCTCTGCAATGCACAAATCACAAATACACTCTTTGAAATCAAATTGCATTTGAAATCAAATTTTGTGTACAGTAGAATATCTTATCTTTTGGCAGTCCAATGAAATAGTGAGTCAAAAAGATAAAAAATGCAAATATGTCCTAATATTTAATTGATTTCATCTTTGCCCTTTTTATGTTACGTTAATTTTGTTTACTTGCCATTTCTATGATATGTATTCAAATTGCAACTTTGCAGAGTGACATTATTTTTAAGATAATTAAGTACATTTTCCATCAAAAAATTCCTGTAATGCAGCTACATTTCTTTTTTTGTTTTGGATTACCTATTAAATTTTCAAGACTGTAATAATGCAAATATTAAATGCAACAAAACAATTTTTTTCTATATTTTTCATTTATATTTTATAATGTAATAAGCATAAATGTAATATGTAATTTAGAAACACATCACTTTTTTACATACATTTTTTCATTCAAAATACACTGCAGTGCTTACTATTAATTTATTATCAAAATTTCTTATTTCAAACTGTAATCCACTACATTTTTGTTACATAACCTTGTTACGTTACATGTTTAATCCATCTTGCAAAGTAATACTGTTTTTACATTTTTATTCCAGTTTTGTGTATTTTTTCTGTCAGTTTAATAAAAAAAAAGTCAAATCATGATAGATGGCATTTCTTGCTCATCACACTGGAAAGGTATTCTCAATGATGCACGCACTGCATTATGGGATACAGCACTCCACATTTTGGCAAATGTAGCTATGTGCGCATTTCTTGGCATAATAAATGGCATATTTTGCTCAGTATACACACTGCATACTATTTTCTTTAAACAGCTGAAGGCATGCCCTTCCAAACATTCAGGAAAGCCCCATATGTACCCTGTAGTTGAGCTCCTCTGAGACCTTCAGGACCAGACCGTTCCTCTCTTGCCTTCTCTTCAGCTCGTCCCACAGAACCTCCAGCTGACTCAGAAACTCCTGGATCTTGATGCTGCCCGGATGCTGAGCCCTCACCAGACTGTAACCCTCCTGGATGGAAACAAGTGGTTTATATTAACATCTTCACATTAAAAAAATAATAATTACAAATAAAAAAGATACGAATATAATTTACATTTGTTAATTAAATAATATTCATATTATTTTAAAAGTGTGATTTCTAATCAATAATACAAATATTAAACTAAGTATAATTTTGGTAATCGTCATTATGGTTAAGGGCTAATATTAATTTTTATTAAATATGATAATGATATTAATTTTCATAATATTAATCAATATAATATAAAAATATATATTTTACAGTATTGTTCTAAATATATTTACACAACCAACCCTGATTCCAGAGAAGTTGGGACGTTTTGTAAAATGCAGTAAAATCAAGAATCTGTGATTTATTAATTCTCTTTAACTTTTATTTAATTGTACACAACTATATAATAAATGAAAAAAGAAAACAGAATAGAATACTCAAAGAACAGAGTTTGCTAGGGGTGGGTGTTTTTTATTTTATTTTAAAGAATAGAATTAGAGAGTGCTAGAGTTGGAAAATATGTGTTTATAGCCGATTCTTGAAGATGGCTAAGGACTCAGCTGCTCGTATTGAATTGGATATACATATATATTGGATTGAGTTTATACATGTATATATATATATATGTGTATATATACAGACACATTAGGAGTGACCCCGAGTAGTCGACACAGGCTGAGTGAAAGACTGGATTATTTCGATCAGGTAAGGTACAACATTTCTAAACATTTCAGCCATTTATAATTACATTTTTGTAATCTCAGGATTACGCTCAGGATTCCTGTCATTATAACAAAACCTCATGAGATGGCGTGATGAGGAAAGACAAGGGACAGCTTCACATATTTAAGCGATCGCATGGGGTTTGATGAGGGTTTGAATTTCCTCCAAGAAAGTCTCTATAGAGTTAGAGTAAACATTGAATACTTCTCGCATCTGTTGATTTCATTTTATGTCTGGATAATTTGGTTTTTATTTAGTGCAAATTTTCAGTTTCATCAGCTCTGAAGTTAAAACCGGCCAATCTTCGTTATTTATTAATCAAAACATAAAACATTATTTACCCTGTTTGTGTCTATGTAAATGTAAAAAAACAACAAGGATTTATTCTCTAAATAAAATATGGCACGCAGTAAGAAATCAACGCAATACACTTCTACTTGCTGGAAAAAGTAGCTTTTTTTCCCCTTTCTACACTATAACAACTTAAGTCATGTTTAATTTCCAAACAGTGCATTACCAGAAGACGAATGTTAGTGTACGATGAGGAATCCATGCACACTTGAACATCCCAGAGCTAACACACTCTGACAGCGGTGCTCACCTTCTTGACCAGCTCTATCCTGGCTCTGTTGGACAGGATATCCTGTTCCAGTGAGGCCTGACGCCTCTTGGCTGCTTCAAAACCGTTCGGTCCGGCCAAACTGCAGATCTGAGTGGCCATCGCAACGCTGTCTTTGAGCCAGGAGAGAGTCTGTGGAGAATACAATGAGAACATGAACACAGTGGCTCTGTTCTAAACACCTAGAGACTTCCCTACATAGACAGCAGTCTACTCCACATGAACTGCACAAGAGATGCACCTTTGACTCATTCCTATATATATAGTCAGCTAACAACACAACACTCTAATGATCATAATACACAGCACACAAATGAAATAAAAAAAATAAACTAAATTTTCACTAGAACTATTTTTAATCATATTTAAGTTATTGATGTAATTCTCAAAATATTAATTATGAAATAAGTTTAAGTTTTAGTATATACTTTAGTATATACTTTAGTATATAATATAACTTTATAAGAATAATTTGATAATGATATTTATTTTTATAATTGTTGTCAGTATAAATATGATTTGATAATATTGTTAATTCAAATTATAATTAAATAATGTAAAAATACATACGTTTATTTACATATCATTTCAAAAAAAAAAATGGATGGAAACATAATTAATATTTATTAATTACATAATATTCATATTGTTTTAAAAGTCAGATTTTTAATTTAAATTAATACATGTAAACAAAATATAATTTTAAAAATAGTCATTCTCATTATGGTTAATTAAATTATTAAATTTGATAAATTGTATAAATTTGTAATGTTTATCAGTATAATACACATTTATAATATTGCTATTTTAAATGAATAATGATACAGTTAGTAATTAGTATAGATAGTTAATATAAACAATTTGTATAAAAATTAATTAAATTAATGCAAATTAAATAAAAATAATATTTTAAGTTTGTTTAATAATAAACAAAGTATATTTTCAATATTAGTTATTTTTATTATTATTGATCACTACAAATTTATAATATTAATAATGGTTATAAAATTTGATAATTACAGTAATTTTATAACATTAGTATAACAAACCTAATTATATGTGTTATGTGTTCATTATTATTTTAATATAATTATAGATTTTATTTATTTTAAAAGTCTGATTAATAAATTTATTTGATTAATTGACTTACTATGACCTATTCTGCCTAAATGCTTTCTGTACAGCTCACTAGAACAGAACCAAAGCGTCCCATTCAACGAAAAAACAGGAAGACATATTTCTAACAGAAAGAGATCCTTATTTAGACCTGGCTGACCTCTGAACCTCTGGCTGCTCGGCCCCAGTGTTGTGCATGAACGCGTTCATATTTTCGCCGAACGCTGAACTGAACGAATCACTTTTCATACAATGAACGTGAACGAGAGCGGCGCTCACTCTGGCAGGAATGAACAGCACGCGCAGTTCACGTTCACGCTCATTTGAAAAGTCAGGTTTTACCAGGGCTTAATTTGAGCCGGAACATGTTCCGTCACCTCCGACATTGGACCCGGCACCTCCTGTGTCACTAAAATTAATTGCCTAAATGAAAAAAAAAATTACTGTTTGTGTAGTGTTCAATGTTTGTGACACATGACTTGCACGCTTGTTGTACTAGTTGAGATTGCTGTTAGCCTCGATCGTTTCACGCAGGGGAAAAATGTCAAAAAGACAGGAAAGTTTGCTTAACTTTTTCAAATACGCTGGACAGTCAGATCCCAAACAAGCAAAAATCGTTTCCGCTGATCAAAAAGGAGACCACGGTGGACACAATAGCATAGTAGGCTATCGATATCTCGTTATTTCGACATAATAAGGGGACATTTTAATCTGCATTAAACCACATTAAGCGTTCTTATAATGGTTTTCTATGGGAGGAAAATGCTTAACCGTTCATATTATGGGCTCATCTGATTTTTTGTAGCCTACATAGCATAGCCTATTTGTTAGGATTTTAGTATCATAATTATTAGGCTTATAAATGCACGCACAATTATCAGTGAACTTGATTTGAACAAATGCCTTTCAACTTGTGTGTTCAAAATTCAGAATTAAATTAATGTGCAGAAATTTGTACAAATAGAGAGTAGGCTATGTAGGCATACTATACTGTTGTAGCCATTAAAAAAAATGCGTTTCATATTTGTTAAAATATTATAATGTTATTTTTTTTTCCATTTATGTTGATTTATGAAAAGTGAAGAGCACGACCGAGTAGGCTAAGATAGGATGCGCAATATGAGACATGCAGCGGGTCAGACATCATTTTGACCGTTGAAGTTGTTATAGAAAGCCTTTCTTTAAAGTGAATTTCGTTTTGTATAAATTGTATCTTAATTTTAATCAACTTTTCATCAACCAATTGCCTGTATTTAATGAATAGGCCAAATGAACGTGAACTAGTTCATTATCATCTGTGTGAACTGAACTTTGAGCTAGTTCTTTTTAAGTATGAACTGGCACAACACTGCTCGGCCCAGACTGCGTTCAGAAGCTGCTGGCGGTGTTTTCAAGCTAGAACAATTCCTGGAAGTCACATACACTAGCAGATCCTCAAGCAATTAGCAAAGACCCATCGATCAACCTCTCATGAGGTTTATGTCAGAGGAATCCGAAGTGGGGAAGAGCTCTTCTGTTCTGCTCTGACTGGACTCAGTGGGTTTTTTCGCAGCATAAGCGATTGTGTAACTCTTGTGTAATGGTGAATTAATAAATAGGCACCTTGTCTGCAGAGACGGTGAACTTCTGGAGTTGCGTGTGGAGCGGTGTGTGGCTGCTGGAGTCGGACCTTGGCACGTTCCCACTGTAAAGCCAAACACAGGACCTCTATTTAGCGTGCATCTTTAATTTGCATGTGTGCAAAATTTTTTCCGAAGTGAAAATGTCACCTTTCAGCGGCCGTGTGGAGTTTGAGGACTGCCATCTCTCCTGCATCCCGGCTGTCTGAGGGCTTCCCGTAGCACTCGGCATCTCTCCCGGCCTGCGGAGGGAAACACAAGCTGCGTGTTCATCCAGCAGACAACGCCTACAACGGACCCTTGTGTGCTTGTTTAAAACACGGTGGTCCTCCGTGATACTGAAGAGGTTGGCTGGTAAGCCGGGTCTGAATATCAATCAGCGTGCGGACAGTATGGATCTAATCCCAGAAAGAAAGCCAATTCATTTTTCTGGAAAGTTACAGTGAGCAGTGCTGTTCAACAGGCTCCAGCGTCACATGAGGAAGCCAACATGGCAAAATAATTATTCTGTATAATCACCGTCATGTCTCGAGTAGAAGGTCATTGCTTTTTCATGGGCATTACATCAGCTATGAACAACATGATACTCTAATAATCATAACAATATATAGCAATGACAAGTATTGGAAAAAAAATAACCTACGTTTTTTTTTGTTTTTTTTTTGATGCTAGGTTATTAAAAAAAAGAACATTTATCTGTGTGTGTGTGTGTAATTCATATAAATGTATGCAAATAGAATTTATATGTAAGATTTCTACTTCATATTAATCATATAAAAAATCTAATTAACAATGAATAATATTATTTATTTATATAAAATATTAATTATTGTTGATGGTATTCATTTTATTATTTATCAGTATAATATAATTAATGTTAAAGTGTAGTTCTAAAAACAAGTATGATGGTTTCCACAAAAATATGAAGTGGCTCAACTGTTTTCAACTTTGATAATAATCAGAAATGTTTCTTGAGCAGAAAATCAGCATATTAGAATGATTTCTGAATGATGCTGTTGATCACAGGAATAAATTACATTTTAAGATATATTCAAAAAAAAAAAAAAAAAGCATAATTTTTTTTAAGTACCCAAACTTCAATGCTATTTGTACTTATTTTAAGCAAAGGTTCACTTAAAACTATTGCTGTCAAATGATTAGTCACATCCAAAATAAAAGCTTTTGTTTGTATAATATGTGTGTGTTCTGTGTTTATATATAATGTATGTATAAATACACAGAGTATGTATTTTTAAAATATTTACATGTATATATTTATATTCATATAATTTATATTATAAATAAATATATATATATTATATAAAGATAATTTTTTTCTTGAAATATATAAATGTATGTGTGTGTATATTTATAAATACATAATAAATATGTACATTTATTATACAAAACAAAAACTTTGTTGCAACTTTGGATGTAATTAATCCCGATTAATCATTTGACAGCACTACTTAATACTGATTATTATGCTATCCTTTTGTTCCAAACCAGTTTTGACAGTAAAAGTGAATGAGGACAGAAGACAAAAAGCACAATTAAAAGATTTCAAAGATTTTCCACAAATTAGAATTTTGCAACTAACAATAAATGACAATATATATGGGAGAACCAACTGCAAAATCATGAAAAAGTTCCACAGTGCTTTCTTTCACACGGACAAAACTGGTTTTCATGCACGACACCCCATCGGCTCATTTCTGAGCTGGGCATTCTCTGATTATGAGCTCAGGATGAATGAGTCAGAGTTTGGGAGAGAGAAACGCATTATGCCTGAGAGAAAGAAAGAAACAGTCGCCTGAGAAAGTGCCATTTGGAGAGCGCAGTAAATTTACAAGGCCTAATAGCATTTATAAACACGCCACTCAAAGAGTGCAAGCCTGGAGTTTAATCACACAGCGGCACGTTATCGGGCTATTCGCAAGCGGTAAGCGTTTGAGTAACAAGCGTGGTGTAATTACACACTCCGACGTCTCTTCTCCACATGCCTGCTTCAAATCAATCCAGGCTTTTCTGCGTGATGAAAACTAAGGGACAGTGAATTATGTCACCGAGCGGCTCTTGAAGGGCTTCCTCTGTTCGTTCTCAGCGCTGATAGTAATTAGTGCTGTATTTCATCAGCTCTTCTGAGTGTAAAGTTGTGGAGCGATGTCAAAACACTTTCGTAGCACATATGAAGCATGTGGCGAGCCATCTGGGAGCCATTAGACAGAAATACAGACCTCTTCGTCATGTTTACCTCACATCACTAAACAAGAAGTCTAGTTATACATAAACACACACATGCTCATAACGCATGAAAATACACAGGTTTAGACATGATTGAAATGAAAAAAAAAACTGCTTAAATTAATCCAGGTTAGTTGGTCGTCAGGTTTTGGGCACTTTATTTAACCAGCTAAACACCAACTTGACTTGAGGGTCTAATTTAACCTTGTAAAACCTGACATGAAATAATGATTAAAAAAAACAAATACATACACTCATAATATATATTTTAATAATTTTTTTGGGAGGCACTTTATTTAACCAGCTAGACCAGATTAAGAGACTAACGTCACCCATTATATAATGTCAGGCTTTACAGGGTTAAATAGGTCAAGCTGGTGTTTAGCTGGTTAAATAAAGTGCCCAAAACCAAATGTATCAAATATGTGATACTTAACAAAAAAATAAAAAACTATGCTAGAGATGCTATAGTGAGTATTTGCATAAACTGTCTCATTTTATCTATCAATCAACTGCAGTCATGGCAAAACAACAGTCTGAAGAGAACTGGAGTTGGATGATGGAGAGCTTTTGGACCGGTGGTGCCGTCTGGCATCATGTTAGTCCTAGGGATTTGTATCTCCCAGTAAAAGTCTCCATAAAGCATAATGAGCACAGCTCTCATACACGATACACCCAGGTAACCTCTGCTACCATCACTGACACAAGCGACCATTGTTACAAACCTGCTTTAGCCCAGAACATCGCCAGCACTGTGCCAATCAAAACCAAGCTAGAAAACCATCTGATCAAAAGTTTATGTTGGGATGTAACAATTAAAACTAGTCCAAAAAAAAAAAAATGGATGAAACAGTCTATGTTTTACTGGAAATTACTTTTGACTTTTGGCAGTAACAGTTTATGTATGAAATACTGCAGGTCCAGAAATACAACCAAAATTACTTTTTATACACCGAGCTGGCATGTCTTTTAATAAAAATACAGCAAAAACTTAAAATGACAGTTTGCTATGTTAATATATTGTAAATAAGGATGCACAATATTATCGGCTGATAATGGCTTAAAATGCAAATATCGGCATCGGCCTGATATGAAAAAATATGCCGATGTTTCTTGCCGATAAGAGGATTAACTCACACATGCTCAGGGTGTGCTAGCCATTAGATCAAGTCCAGCAGTGTGGTCATTCTTGAGGGGACATTTGGATCCCTGCATTTAATTTGAGAATGCACATACTGTACAAGATGATGCGTTTGGTGTGTGATAAGAGAAAACCGTCAGTAGCGTGTACAGTAGTTGTGTTTCTGAGTAAAGCAGCATCAATCTCTTAAAATCATGATTTAAAAGTCAGAAGCTGTAGCTTACACATGAATAAAAAAGTCACAAACACGACGCTTGTAAATTAAATCATTTTATTTATGCAGATTTATTCACTAATGTGTAATATTTGTAATTCGCTTTGGATAAAAGCGTATGCTAAATGATTAAATGTAAATGTAATATGTTTGTTGTTGTTTTTTTTAATGAATTATGAGCTCTGAAAAAGATTTTCTGAATTTTAACAGCACTTTTGCTTCAGACCATCTACAAATGTTAAATCGTAAAATAATATTTTAAGGTTACCACCGCATCGTTCTTTAAAAAATGTGATTGATATACAGTTGATTTACAATGACTTTCAAAGCTTTCAATGTACTGTCATTATAAAATAACTTCATTGTTTATTTAATTATTTTTTGTTAAAAACTAACCAAAATTAAAAATAATATGTTTATAATTTCTGTACAGGGGTGACTTGGTGTTGTTATCGGCCAAAATGAGTTGAAAATTATCGGCATATCGGATATCTGCAAAAATCCAATATTGTGCATCCCTAATTGTAAAATTAGATTTCTGTAAACAAAACCTTGTTTTTTTTAGCATCATTACTCCAGTCTTCAGTGTCACATGATCCTTCAGAAATCATTCTAATATGTTGATTTGCTGCTCAATAAACATTTGCCATTATTTATTTATTGTCACTTCATTTTTGTGGTTTTTCAGAATGATACTTTAATATTAATTAGAAATCAAACCTATAATAATATTAGTATTTTTAATTTAGTTTACATTATGTTATGTAAAATATAAAAAAAACAATTATAAAAAAATAACTTAGTCGTGTGCTGCTTCATATTTTTTTGTAAACTGTGAAATGTTTTGTTTTTCATGATGATTTGATGAACAGAGAGTTCAGAAGAACAGCATTTATTTGAAATGGAAATCTTTTGTAACATTATAAATGTCTTTATGGTCACTTTTGATCAATTTAATGTGTCTTTACTGAATAAAATTATTAATTTCCTTTCATAAAAAAAAAAAAACACTAAGAAAGGGAGGAACGGCATAATAATATCCAGAAACACATCCAAGATAATCATACTACACACAATGAAGCTCTTCTTCAGCGCTAATGGCCTGTAACATAATATAACAAATGGTTTATGCTGCTATTTCTTTAATCCAAAGAGTGTTTTCCCCCATTTTCTGCAGGTACGTCCAAAAGATGTTATTACAGCCATAATGTCAGAGAGGATATGAAAACGTCTAGATTTGGGAGTTTTGAGAGAATGCTGTTTGTCCTGGCGGCCTGTTTTTGCCCTTGCAGCACAATACATAATGGAAATGTCTAGATTAGTCGTGCCAGTGTCAATAACACCTCCGAAGGCTTTCCTGAATGCAGTGTCTCACAGACAACGAGACTTTGTTAGATCGACAGGATGTCATAAGATAAATGACAGAAACTGACTCATCTACATCCCATCCAAACCAACACACAGAGAAAGAGCTACCTCACATTTCTTCCCTCCTAACTAATTAGTGACTCGGTTAAATTAAAGCAGCAAACTGCATCATCATCCATAAAGAGCAGCATCTGTATTTGACTTGTGTGGCCTAAAGTGAGGTCATTTACAGCGTCTGTTATGTAATTATGTCAAGTGCTGATCTTTTCAGCATTAAGCAGTAGAAACACTTAAGATTCGTTCACATGACTTACGTCAAGACGACAAAAATCGTTTGCATAAATCAACCTCAATATTGTGCCTTGTCTATTAATATTGTGACCTGTTCTATGTATAAAACATACAGTATATTATGTATACAGTGGGGCTCGAAAGTTTGGGAACCCCTTACAGAATCTGTGAAAATGTGAATAATTTTCAAAAAATAAGAGAGATCATACTAATTGCATGCTATTTTTTATTTAGTACTGTCCTGAGTAAGATATTGTACGTAAAAGATGTTTGCATGTAGTCCACAAGACAAAAGAATTGCTGAAATTATTAAAATAACCCCATTCAAAATAGGGTCTAAATACTGTGTGCTGTTGCCTGGATGATCCATGACTGTCTTTCTGTTTTGTGATGGTTGTGCATGAGTCCCTTGTTTCTTCTGAACAGTTAAACTGAGAACTGTTCTTTAGAAAAATCTTTAAGGTCCTGCAGATTCTTCAGTTTTCCAGCATCTTTGCATATTTGAAACCTTTCCAGCAGTGACTGTATGATTTTGAGATACATCTTTTCACACTGAGGACAATTGGGGCACTATTTAACTATTTAAAAAGGTTCAAACATTCACTGATGCTCCAGAAGGAAACAAGATGCATTAAGAGCTAGGGGGTGAAAACTTTTGGAATTTGAAGATCAAGGTAAATTGTATTTAATTTTTGTGTTCCCGGAAACATACAAGTATCTTCTGTTGCTAACAAAGGGCAGAACTAAATGAAAAAAAAAAATATTTCAACAAAATAAGAACAATTTGGACATCTTCATCGTGTTCAAAAGTTTTCACCCCCCAGCTCTTAATGCATCTTGTTTCCTTCTGGAGCATCAGTGAACGTTTGAACCTTTTTTAATAGTGATGTTTGAGTGCCTCAATTGTCCTCAGTGTGAAAAGATGGATCTCAAAATCATACAGTCACTGCTGAAAAGGGGTTTTGAATGGGGTTATTTGAATAATTTCAGCAATTCTTTTGTCTTGTGGACTAAATGTAAACATCTTTTACGTACAATATCTTACTCAGGACAGTACTAAATAAAAAATAACATGCATTTAGTATGATCTCTCTTATTTTTTGAAAATTATTAACATTTTCACAGATTCTGTAAGGGGTGCCCAAACTTTCGAACCTCACTGTACATATATAAAATATATACCATTTCGTTTCACTGTGTACAAACTGTATAGAGCTGAAATGATAATAAAGCCTGAGACTGAAAACAAGTGCTGTTATTGTTAGCTAAAAATAAAACTATAAAAATTTGTTTTTGTTAACTGAAGTAACAAAATAGCTAATTTAAGATATTATAAATACTTTAATAGTATATAAACAGCATGAAAATAACACTGCTAAAACACTTCTCAGTTACCAACATAATGCTCATAACCACTAATGATGAATAAATAATGAAAAACATTATTATACAGTAAAAATATACAGTAATAAAATGTAATTATAAATAATTACAAATATTTATTTATTAATTTGTTTAAAGTACAGTAAATATATGATATATATTATTACATACAGAAAAAACTAAAATCAATAAAAAATACCTCTGCTAAAAACACCTCTCAAAACAAGCAGCAACAGTGGCTTTGACTTCCAAATGAAAAGTGCAATTTTACTATTTATTAATTTGCACTAAGTGTGTATAATACATGGCTTAGAAAACATTATTACCACTATTATGAGAAATTTCATCCCTCACAATTTTATTGTTTTTTGGCTTGAACACTGTGTAAAGTAAACAACTGCCATAAAACGACGAGGCAGACACCTTTATTACATCCTAGTGAAATCAATAAATTTGCATGACGCTTGAAGCATCCATTCTCTGAAACATGTGAAAAGGCCTCTGGTGTCATTTAAACATTTCCGTTCAGCATGAAAACCAAAAAGGACGACCAAAAGAAAAACAAGTGGTATGAGAGAGAGAACGAGAATACACTTGAAATGAAAGCTGCATACCGTAAACCCCTTCAGACGATTTTGTTCCTCTTTAACCTCCTTTCCCATAATCCTGTGTGGGTCTGTTCCCACGGTGCCAGGCAGCTCTTGGCTCAGGGTTACAGGGTCACTGCTGTCCCTGGTTAACGAGGGGTCGGAGGGGAGCTGAGCTGCCTTGTCGTTCCTACAAACACAAACACTCAGCCATCACATCAAGCTGCCAGCACGACCCAAGACCAAGCCAAGAACACAGACTGCCTCAAATTATGTTGACGCTGGATTTGCATTTGTTGTCACTCTACAGTGATATAATACAGTAACTGTAAGGGACAGATGATCGCTGATTACACATCTGCTATTTGCAACTTCCGAAAGGTTTTCTAAACTAAGCCACTAAACACACTACATCATGTCTATATATGCACATGGGAATAATCAAATTCCTTCAGACTTAAAGCTTGAAATGCTAAACTTTTGGAGGATAAAACACAAGCATACATATAATATAATATACAATTTGTGTATATAATATAAGTATCATATACACACACTAGTTTTAATACATTTACATTTCCTTAAGAAATGATGTAAAGTGTAAAAGAAATGATAACGAACCATAAAGAAATGTGAAGAAATGAAAACACCTCTAATAAGGAATAAAGAGAAGCATTATTATATATAAAATATAATAATTATTATTTATATAATATATTATACATAAACTAGTTCACATTACTAATAAAATATATAATTATAAACAAGTAGTTATATTAAATGTTAATTATATATTATTATCATATATAATATATAATACAGATAATAAATATACTTATAATTTTTCTGAATATAATTTTATATCATATATATATATATATAAGTACATAAATTAAATTTCTATTCTATTACATTCTATTCTATGCACACTACTTTAAGTCTACATTGCCCTAAGAAAATGTAAATGGTGTTTGGCTTTGCAAAGTTTGCCACAATGATGCTAATGCTACTAATAAGCAATAAAGAATAAGGAAAAGCATTTATTATACATGAATAATTTTTATTAAAAATATATATTAATATGTAATGCACATAACATGCTAAATAATCAAATCCAAGCTCAGGCTTACATTTTTACATTCTGGAATGCATGCAATGAGATTAAAACATTTAAACAAATAAATAAAGTACTCTTAGGGAAAATAAAACCTGCATTTTGTTCTGCGAGATTACAACAACTGTTGCACGAGAAGTTCATCTCTTTTCTAAAAGTAACAGTAACGACTGACCTGACGATGATTAATAGTGTAGACTAAGAGAATGTGGATGTTAACAATGACACCATACAGTATCCGGCCTGACTTTATCCTGTTCATAAATCCAGTCATACGTAATCCATAAATGCACAGGTGTTAAAGAAAAGCAGAGCCAGTGTTTGACAGGTGAACTTTAACTGCTCCAAATTCAAGACATACCCAACAGTGAATAGAGAATTACACCGGGACTGTCAGAAACGGCTAAAAATAATACACATATTAACAGAATCTTTTTTTATATTATGACTTCTATATAGAGAAACTATTCATTTCCATCAGAAACGTCCCACTCGGCTACTGCATTCACAGAACAGAACGAGCTGCTTCTCTATTATATTACCATTAGTAACTTTTGCCATGAATTCATCTTGATTAAACATCTGCTTTGCCCAAATAAACTGTTATGCATTTAATATAATGAATAAATTCCTCTAATTATAAACATAAACACACTCCATCCTCAACCGAAGGCATCAAGAGGAGATGGCAAGCTTTTTGCAGTAAGCTTATTATGACTAACTGGGCTCAGGGACAGGAACTGCAGACTTTTAAATCTCAAATGATGAAGAAATCAATATGGACACCTTAGATGATGGTGCAATAAAGAACAAAATAAGCTCACACTTGGATTTGGTTACCACATTGCAACACACAAACAAACAAATGAGAGTTTTAGCACCATTTCCAACAAAATTTCATATTAAATGGCTTGTTTAGTGTTTCAATATTTTATTTTATTTTTTTATTAATCAAAAAATTAAGATTGTTTATTGGTGTGTATAATACCTGAATATTCATAGATGTATTTAATATTTATATAACAATAATTACAATTTCTTACTATAAAATATGATACATATATAGTGTAATAATTATATAACACATAAAACAAATAGTATTTTAAGTTATTTATATAAATGTAATAATATTATAATTTTTATTCTTATGAACTAATTAATAATTATTTGAATAATGATATACATATATATAGTTATTCACATGTTCTTATTCTGTGACAACTTATTTACATTATGTGATAGATTTTTTATTTTATTTTTTATGTTGTGTACATGTTTTTAATTAAAAAACATAAAGGTTCTATCTACACAGTCAAATTGAAAGCAAAAACCTTGAAGCTCAATATCTCAAAACTACTTGGAATGCAGATAGAACCTTATATTATAAAATATAAAATTTGTAAAATATATATATATAAAAAAAATTATTACTACATAAAGTTTAAAACACATTTCAGGCTTTAAACCATTTTTTAAGAAAAGGGATGTGTCAAAGGCATCAATTATTATAATTTAAGAAAACTGGCTTCTTGAAAATGCAAATTCATTCTCTGCCAGTAGGTGGCATTTTTGGAGCGGCAGAAATATAGCGGTTTCCCTGGTGTTGCAAAGTCTGTGGTTTTACTACTTTTAAACCATTGCCACAGGTCCTTTTTTAACTCTGCAGGTTAAAATGATCACCCCGGAAGGTGATTTTGATAAAGGGATGATTGGTCTAGTTTTGCTGAACATTTGGGCTGGTTTGTTTTTGCAGACCTGGCAACCCTGTCATAAATGCTACTTTATCAGGCATTACAGGTAAGATGAATTGAAAATGCCATCCAAACATTTCTGAAAACAGTCAGTTACATTCCTTCAGTGATATGTTCATATAAAACAACCACACCACATTTTGACTTTGAAACATGGAGCTTATATTTATTCACCAAAACACCAAGGGGAAGAAATCAGACTGGTAACTGGTGACATTATGGAAATAAGCACAAATCTTTTATATGCATCTAATAATCATTTGGAAGCAGTTTCCTGGCAGTATCCCATGCAGTTGGTGGTGGGGATAGAGCCCTGCATTTCAGCCCTGAGCCCTGACTTCTTTATGACTTCTTTAAGATTGGGCTTCGGGCCAATTTTCACGTCATAGTACAGACCATAGACTGTATAAAAACATGGACGTAGTGTCCGTGACGTCACCCGTAGTCTCCTGAAGAGAGTTTTTGAAGCCTAAAGTGTGTAGAGCGGGCCGTCGCCATCTTGGCAGCGCGTCACCGCGCGACTCTCCCGGACAATCAAAAATGGGCAAAAAGGCTGGAGCTAGTAGCTGAAGCCACACCCACCTAGCACGACGGCAGTGTCAGCAGCGGCAATCCACCTGTCACTCAAGTGGCTACGCCCTTAATTATGCAGAACTTTAAGTCTTAATATAATTTAAACGGATGAGTTATAAAAAAATTCGCCCCCCTCACAGTTGTCATGAAGGGCAAAATTAGCTATTTAGACAAAAATAATTTTTTGAACCAGGCTGTAAACATGTTTTTTCCTGTTGTAAAGTTGGGCATTTTAACATGGGGAGTCTATGGGACTGACTCCCTTTTGCAGCCAGCCTCAAGTGGCCAGTCGATGAATTGCAGTTTTAATCACTTCCTTATTGGCCTCACAAGAGCGAGCGGGAGGTTGGCACTCTGTACAGATGCCGGCTGAGCCTCTGGACTGTTTTAGGCTTCTCGTTATATTTATATTTTAGACATCCATCAATTGCCGCACTAGTGGAAAAAACATGAGACCGTGCTACCGTGACTGTCAAGAGTGGCTTGACGGTGTTTAGTATCCAGCAGTGTTTATGTTTATGTAACTCTTTAGCGTAGCTGAAGAGTTCTGCGTTCAAATGCACACAATAGGCTAAAGCTTGCTGCAAAGCACCAGCAAAAGTAATTACCAGGAATGTGTCAGTGGGAAACCGTCAGAAGATAATTTAATGTTTTACTAATAAATAGTGTTTTCTGAGTTGGTATTGCAAGGATGAAGTTGTTGATCCTGACTTGACACCTCCTCATTAGACGCACCTTCAGAGAGAAGTTCATCTTTACGCATTATGATTATAATACAAGGTTTTTTTTGTTCAATTTGTTTTATTTTGTTAAGTAGTGATTTAACGCTTTCTATAGATATATTTATTATGTCTGTGAGGCATGTATTCGCTGAGTTTCGGTTCATTTTTGTGAAGTGCTCCTGTTCAAGACCGAGACGGCAGAAAGCGCATCATGTTTGTTTTCTTTATTTTATAAAAGCACAACATTTTGTTTAGATTGTGAGTGCACACAAATAAAAGTAGACCCTTTACAGTAACGAATAAAGTATTACTCTTACCTTTATGAGCAAAAATTAAGGCATATCATAATTGCGCTGGCGCCTCTATGTCCTTCAAAGCGTACTTTAGCTTGCACTCTCCGCAGAAAACTACTAGAAAGTGTGCTCAATTCACATACATTTTCACATATATTTTAGTTCCGTCCATTGTTCTTTCGAGTGTGAATACCGCATAAATATTCGGATGTCATTCCCGAAACACTGAAGTGTGTATTTGGTCGAAAAATAACAGTTCTATACAAATTCTATAGGTTACTGTATACAGTCTAGAGAAGCACACTAAAAAAAAACAGTGCCTTTATTATCACTAAAAAGTTGTCCCTCGTCTTCATTGTGATCTTATTAAGTTTTATTACAATGAGAGGTTTCGTGATCTTTCACTGGACTAAGCACGATCGCACGAAAATGGCATGATCCTAACAGCCCGCGAATATTCGATTGTGAGAGTGGCATCGAAGCAGGCTCCTTCTATCGAAGCATCCAAACTTTGACTATTTGGGGTCATCCCAACTGAGAGGACTTGCGTGGTTTATAACTCTGGTAGTCTGAGTTACCTGAGAGTCTTCTGGAGAACGGCCCAGCAGTCTTTCACCTCGCTCTGCTTCTGTGCGACACAGGCTGCCAGCGATGGATGCAGGTTGGAGAGCTGGGAAACGCTCACATCCAGCATCTGAGACCACACAGAATAACAGGAAAACAAACACGGGCGTCAGGCTGGTGTTTGACACAGGTTTAGGGTCAGTGTGTGTTCACAGCAAAGCTCGTGGCTCCTCGTGTGACTATAATGGGATGTGAATTTTGGATCGCGCACCATGATTTGACTGGCAATGTCCCGAATTTCCCCGTCTCTGGCGTTTTCCACTCCGTTGCTTGGTGAGAGGCTTTTTTTCTGGATGAGAAGTTAAAAAAGGAGAGCAAACAGTGAATAACGTTCTTAGATTACATCAGCATGTCAACATACAGGCAGAGTCGGGTTATATTTGTATCAAAGGACAGGTTGAAGCGAAATGGCACAGATACTACGTTTCCACGAACACAAATAGCTCAACGAAGGAAAATGATTACCATGTTGTTGATGGAACAGACAATGTTATCGGCCTGCTGGTAGAAGGACGAGACTTCGAGGGCGAGCTGAAGATTCTCGTGATATTCCTTCAAGTGCGACTGAGCCTTCAGCCACCTAGGTAGTTGACAAATAATAATAAAAAAAATTATAATAAATAAAAAAAAGATTATTATAATAATGTAGGAAATAATCAAATTAAAGTTATTTGCATTATTATTATTATTATTTCTTATGTATTCATATAATTATTGAATATAATTATAATTATTATGACTAATATAGTAATTATAATAAAAAGAGTTATTATTATTAACTTTGACTATTATTTTAATATTTATGCATTTATTTATATAATAACAAAAAATGATAATGTCTCTCTGTGTGAATACATATTTCATAAATAACTTTAATAAATATATGTATATATATAAGTATTCATATAATTATTCAAATGATATTAAATTGCTACTAATAATTATCATTATTGTTATTATTGTTATATGTATAATTATAGTAAATGGTAATTGTGCATATTTGTATATATTTTTTACACAATCCATTTATATTTTATTTTTGTTTAAAGTAAAGTCAATATAATTACAGTATATTGCAAACATTAGAATAATTATAATATATAATTATAAAATCAAATAATTTATATGCACGTTATATTTTATAGTAATAAATGATAATTGTGTGTGTGTGTGTGTGTGTGTTTTATTCTAATATATTCTGTATACAAATATTTGTGTGTATAATTTATTACATTTTATAGTTATAATATATATATATATAATTTGCATATAATCTAATGATAAAAGAAATAAAACTTTTTTTGTGTATTATTATTATTATTATCAGTGTGTGCACTAACATTTTGTTGATGTGTTTCCTGCGGGTTGAGATGGTCTTTCCTTCAGTCTTCCCCTGTTTTTCCAGTCTGAGGGCCATATGATTGATCTCCTCGTGAAGATTATGATATAGCTGCTCATCCTGAAAGAAGAAAGTCACACATACAAGATTTCCTGAGCTCGAATGATCTTACATTTAACCAAAGCACATTTTAACCAGGTGCTTGGACCGCATTTTTCACTAATTTCAACAACCCTGGAAGTACAACTGGCTGTTCAACTGGCTTTGAGATGCTAAAGAATCAGTGACATCTGTGAGTAAGTACAATGAATGACGGCCTGCATGTGCGTAAGCGGAAGGTCTCGGCCTCTCAGACTGCATTTTAAATCAGAAGCACTTGCTCACACTTGCTTACTGGACGATATTCTCTCAAAAAAAAATCCAAATGTTTTCCCGTAGTGATAATTGAGGCCTGCTGAGAATTTAGCAGCAATTTCTGTGTCTGTTGTCTAGAATCACCCACCTGCTTTAAATCCAGTATCTTCCTGGTAAGCTGCATCTTGTCAGTGTTTTCCCCAAGGATGTTGGCCAGTGATTGTTCTTGCTCCTGCTGACACATATAAAAGCTTTACAGCCCTGAATTGTTGTAGCTCAGCGATTGTTTTCTTTGAATACAGCTACTGTTGTTCTAAATGAGCCTGGCTACCATGGTGAGACGTAAGCAGACTTGATAATTAACATCCCTGCTTCTTGGACGCGTAGATGCAAAGCATAAAAAAATGGCAGAAAGAATGAATAATATGGCCAAAATTCAATATATTTAAATATTTGCATGGGTCATTTCATGTTGTCTTGCAAACTACAAATTGTATAAAGAAAGTATGTTTCAGAACATAAATACTAAAATAAATGTCATAAAATTTCATTTATTTTACTTATTCTTTGAAATATTTATAATACACATGTATATATTGTATATACATATTTAGAGTTTATACAAACACATACATATATATAGTATTAATACTACATCATAGTAGTATTTGTTTTACTGCCTTAAAATAAGGGTAATTTGAATTTAAAGATAAATTGTAATTGTAAATGTTAATAAATTGTAGAATTAGTATTACATTATTTTTTTTTTTTAAATGAAAGGAATTACAAAAAAAAAAAAGCTCAAAAGTAAAGCACCTGGATGCATTAAAAGAATTTTACCGAAAATGTGTTTGTGTCATGAAAATGTCACAGTGCAAAAAATAGTAATAATACAAAAAATTGTAATGAGCCTAAAACTAAGCTTAATGTTTTGGTACTGTCTTTTCACTGTGGATTGAAACATGACCATGACAGGTTTTGTGAGGTTCATCCTAGCACACAATCACCAATATATCTCCATATAACCCACTCATATCCATTAATATGATCGATTTAGGACAAAACCCATAACCATACCCATCAAAAGGCTCTTTAAATTAGTGTAACTAGGTTTAGTGGTGTGTTTAACCTTCTCTTTGAGCCACGCCTCCAGACGGTCCACCTTCTTATTAAACTCCTGGAGAGTCTTAGCCCCGCCCATCGCCTTGATTTGATTGGCTGCCGTCTGTTTGAGCGCGTTCCATTGGTCGCGGACCTGAGCCAGCTGTTTCTTCACCAGGTCAGACGTCGGGTTAAGCTTGCACATTAATTGCTCTCCCATCTGCACAAACATTCAGCAGCGCTACATGAGCAACAAAAGACCTACGGCCCACTAAAACAACAGCTTAATCATATCAGCGCGCTTGAAATCCGGCCAAGTCCTCGTTCTCCGTGTCTCAAGCTAACAGGAGATCCGGTTTTGCAACCCACTTGGGATGCATGTCAGGAGAGGTTAATTATTTGCAATGTACTATTTCAACATGAAGGGAAAAAGGACAAATTTAGCATCTGTGCTGGGAAAAGAAAAACATGGGGTGACTCGATATTTTGTGTGATTTTGGACGTCTCGCAGAATGCTTTCTGAGGCTCAGCAGGTCTCGTCAAAACTGAGCTGTTAAAATTGTGTTTTGACAAGTCTGCATTAAAAAGAAGTTATGATTGTTACCATAACAATTTGTAAATGTTTTGCCGCTTATTTGCAGAAGGGAGAACTTCTTTTGTTGATGTTGGCCGAGGGACCTGTTGAAACCTGAGGATGATTCATCAATCTTTTACTCTCCTAATGAAGACGGTTTGTCCTCACCTGGTTGAGTTGTATGAAGGTGTTCTCGAAGTCCTTCAAATCTCTCTGGAGGGTTTGAGAGAGTTCCTCCCAGTCGGTCAGAGGACATCTGTGGACGTTACTGGCGTCCCTCAGGTCTCGCAGCTTCACTCGGATCCATGTCTCTGCCTGTGGGACACACACATATCACGCTTACTTCAAACTCAAGATCCTTACTTTCCAACTGTAGTGAAACCTTTTAAGCAGCTGATTTAGAACACAAAAGTGACAGTTACATAATGTTACAAAAGAGATCTTCTTCAATGCTTCTGAACATTCTATTCAGCAAAGAATCTTGCTACTTATTTAGAACTTTTGTCTTGTTCTCATTACAAACATGTAAACATTCCTAAAACCAAGATAAATGTACTTGAGAAGCAAATTAACTTAATTTTACAGAAAACAAGAACACTGCTTAACACAGTTATTAATTATCAAGCATTTCTAATTAAAAACAAGAAAATCCGGGGTAAAAAAAAAAATTCAGCGTGGACGTAAATGCATCACAAAAAATATAAAGTAGCAAAACTGTTTTCAGCATTAATGATAATCATAAGAAATGTTTCTTGAGCAGCAAATCATCATATTTGAATGATTTCTGAAAGATTAGCATCTGTAAATTATTATATTACTGACCCTGAAGACTAGAGTAATGATGCTGAAAAATTCAGCTTTGCATCACAGGAATAAATTACATCTTAAAATATATATAATAAATTGTGTGCATTCAATTCACAATATTACTGTTTTTACTGTATTTTTGATCAAATAAATCTATTCTAGGTGAACAAAAGATCCATCAAAAATAAACAAAAACTACTAGTGCATATATATATATATATATATATATATAAAGCAATTTTTTTAAGCAAATCTGATAATATAATAAAATATAGTACACTATAGTGCGCAGCCGTCTAAACATCCTTGAATCAAGACACATTTACTTATGAAACAAAATATGTTGAATAATGAAGAAAAATTATGAATATTAATAAGATAGAAAGTCTTGTTTTTTGTTATTCTGTTAGTTTATGCTTAAAACAAGAACCACATTTTTATTCACCAAAGGGGTAAAAAATAAATCTTAATCCAAATTTAAAACAAGATTATTTTTCTTGTCCCACTGACAGACGTATATTCTGAATATAAGACAAAAACCTGAACGAATGTATATTGGTTTAAGATATTTTAGATATTTGTGATGTAAAACAAGACAAAATTACTAATTACTAGATAAATGATTAAATAATATATCTAAATAAAACAGTGAATATCAATGAATGCAATAAACACTACACAATAAAATGCAATAAAATATTTACTTCTTTCAGGATAAAGATTTGAAGCTGGTTGAAGAGAATATTCCTACTTCTAATAAATATTACTAAAGAAAACTGCTCAAAACAAATGGCAACTCTACAAAATGACCAATTTCTGAACTATTCAGGCTGAATCTCATCACAGAGGATCCTTTTTTGTTTTTTCTTTGCATTTTATTGTTAATGCTTGAAACATGAACACATGTTGAGACACTTAAGGCCCATTTTACGCTCGCTTAGCTTTCTAAAGCAGCACATGTGCGAAGTTACAGTCGCTGTCTATTATTTCACGCCGAGGAAACTGAAGTTCCTCTGTGACTTTTGTTTTTGAAGTGAATAGCGATTACTTGTGTCTCGACTTACAGAAACATCACTTCAGAAACATCATCGGGAGATTGCTCAGCGTTTCTCAGATATCACGCTATGAGCAGTGAAGGTTTCTCTTGGCTGGAGCTCACAGATTGTTGCGTAAGGTTTTGAAAGCTCCATTTCTGGCCATGTTTGCACTGTGTGAACAGAAACCAGCTGGCCGAGTCCAGATAGGTCCTGGACATGTTTATTTGGTATGAACACAATGTATGACCACTGGCGGTCTTCAAAAAGCCCACCCACATCAGCACAAACCAAAGGATTGTTAAATGAAGTTGTCGTTTCTGTAAGACTAAACGCATGTGATCTCCAAAGCCAATAAAACCAACATATCAGACTAAATGTAAGGAGACAGCTTAGGATATGTATTTATGCTGCTGGCTACAGAAACCATCACTTTTGCTATTGGGCATATTCAAATATTAAACCTCGCTTCATAATTCGGCCCAGACAGACATGACTGACTGATTGATTGATTGAGACGTTTGTTATTATTTGTATTTTCCCTCCCTTTTTAATAAAATATAAAATCATGTGCACCGTAAAATATTTCAACCCCCTTTAACTTAAAAACCTTTTAAGTATAATCACAGATTGGCTGTACAAGGCATTTCAAAATGAATGTTTTGGATCTGGATAACATTAGAGTTTTTATTTATATTATGAATTATTCCTATTTTTATATTTTAATATAATATAATATTTCAGACAATTTTTTATTTTAATTTTTTTGCATTTGAATTTCCATTTTATTTTAAATGTAGTTAGTTTTAGCAATTTTGTTATTTCTATGATTTTTTATATTTAATTTTTTTCTATTGTCAATATAGTTTTCAATTAATTTTTACTTCCATTTTAGCTATATTTGTACATCAAGTTAAACTAACGTAAAATATTTTTAATCAGTTTTTATTTTTATCTTTTAAGTTTGAATTACATATTTTGATGTGTTAGTCATTTTAATATTTTTTCTCTTTAAAAAAAATACAAATAAATAAAATTATATATATATATATATATATATATATATATATATATATATATATACACAATTTGATTTCATTTTTATTTTATTTTGATGCATCAAGTTATACTAACTTAAAGTGAGGAATCTTGCCTCGGAAAATATTTGATGAAATAAAAATAAAAAATTACTGTTTTTTTTTTAGTGCAGTTAATTCCAATTTCTTTGTTTAGTTTAAGTTAGTTTTTTAGTTTTTATAACCCAAGTAAAATGTTAAGAAAAATGTTATTGAAATTGGTAAATTATTTGAATTATCTAGTCATGAAAATACACATTCTAACGTGACTTATTCATCATATCATTTTTATCATGGTCTCAAGAGTTTCAGTATAAATCCAAATCTTTCTCTCATCAGAAACACACAGGAGATACACATCACAAGTGGACAAGAAAAACAAACCTGCCACGATGTTTGGCAAGATCTCACAGTGCAGACAAAAAATAATATGATGTCGCTTCTAATAAAAGATTAGCCATTATTTTTAATGGTTTCCCACAGGCTCCAAAGTATTTTAATATTTGCAGCCTGTGTAAACAACAACTCTATTGCTTCATTTCTACCCCACCGTGACGAGAAACCCATGACTTCATACTTTGTTTCCTCCGATTCCCATTAAAACAATAGTCATTCTGTATCACATTCTGTAAATCATAAAGTTTTTGGTGAAATGAACTATAGACGGTTTTCCAGCTTCACCTTTTTTTGAGTAAATTAGCAGAAACTGTATAGTGAAACTGATATCTAACAGGTTATTTAAATGTTAAAATGTTCGATTTAAAGTGAACACTCTTCCTTATCCCTGAGGTTAGTACGTGTCTTGTTGAGGAGATATGTACTGTTTGATTACTAATCAGAAATACCATTTCACCTGAGAACAGGTGGAAAATATCCTACAGTCATACACCAGGTTTGGGGTCAGTAAGATTTTTATTTTATTTTTTAAAGAAGACTCTTATGCTCACCAAGTCTGCATTTATTTGATCAAAAATGCAGTAAAATCAGTGAAAATGTGAAATATTATTACCATTTAAAATAACAGTTTTCTATTTGAATATATTTTAAAATGTAATTTATTCCTGTCGTGCAAAGCTAAATTTTCAGCATCATAACTCTTCAGAGTCACACGATCCTTCAGAAATCATGTGGATTTGCTGCTCAAGAAACATTTCTGATTATTATGATTTTTTTGGGATATAGAAAGTTCAAAAGAACAGAATTTATTTGAAATAGAAATCCTTTGCAACATTATAAATGTCTTTACCATCACTTTAAATGCAATTTAATGCAGCCTTGCTAAATATACAGTACAGACCAAAAGTTTGGAAACATTACTATTTTTAATGTTTTTGAAAGAAGTTTCTTCTGCTCATCAAGCCTGCATTTATTTGATAAAAATACAGAAAAAACAGTAATATTGTGAAATATTATTACAACTTAAAATAATAGTTTTCTATTTGAATATACTTAAAAAAAATAATTTATTCCTGTGATGCAAAGCTGAATTTTCAGCATCATTCCTCCATTCTTCAGTGTCACATGTAACATCAGTCTATCACATGATCCTTTAGAAATCATTCTAATATTCTGATTTATTATGAGTGTCGGAAACAGTGCTTACAAATAGTAATGTTTCCAAACTTTTGGCCTGTACTGTATGTTTTAATAAAAAAATTAAAAAAGTTATTTTTTGGACAGGCTCACATTTTCTTATAAAAATAAAATAAAAAAATAAATCTTAATTTTTTTGCATTATCGAAGTTATAGAATGAACGCATTTTTAACTGAATCCCAAAAGGGTTTTATGGGGCCCTTCTAAAGAGCACTGGAGGATGTGTTGACTTAACTAATTCACCTTTCTGAAACGCAGGCCAATTTCCACATCCCTGACTCTATAATGCTACACTAACACAGATTCATCAGTGCTATCAGTCAACTGAATCACACGTAAGAGTTGGAGGCTTTGCCCAACACGAATATTCATCCAAAGACCATTTCCTAAACGAATGGCAGCGTTTCTGCAGCCTATTAACATTAACGACGTGTTACTGTTCCTGACGCTCGTCTGTCATCTAAAGCACTGCGCTGCCCACTTTACTTCAGCTCAGTAAATCTGACGGGTCACACGGGCTTCTGAGAGCAGCAGCTGCGTCCCGAAGCAAATATCCCCGAAAAATGTCCTGGTATGTCAGCGCGAGCGTGGCGATGAGATAACGCGAGCGCTCGAGCGGCTCGGTTTAGTCTCAGAAGGCCAGAGGCGTGAATAGACAAAGCCAAACAATGATCTCATCCCAAAATAATTGCTCCTCTTGTGGCTGTTCCCTTCCCTCCCTCTCCCCTGTGCTGCCCGCTCTCCAACTCCAGACACAAAGAGCGGAAGAAAAGAAACAGAGGGGTTTGAACGGGGTCAGAAGGACTTTACTACTTCATCTGCACTGCTTTCTTGTCTGTAAAGTGCAATGCAACCACTCAACCGATCAAAAGTGACCAAACACAAGTCCACAGAGGTCCACAAAGGCAATGTTGTTTCCACATATTAAAACAAAGACTGAATTTCCGCTGTGAAGTTGAAGCAGATTGAATGAACATTTCCAGTATTTAGTTCGCCCCAAAATCAAGAGGAATTAAATAAGAAATTTTGCATAAAATAAATGAAGCTGGCTTTTTTCTTTTCTTTCTTTTTTTTGCATTTTTATATAATTTTCCCTCCATTGAAGTAAATAAATATATGTATTTATATCATTAAAAATAATCAGTTAAATAGTTGGTATAATTTGCTCTACTTAATTACTAATTTATGTTTATTTAAAATAATATTTTCAGTATTTTGTATTGTTAAAAATAAATTATTACATTATAAAAACAAAATATCTTAATTGGCTTTAAAAAAAAGTCTTATTTTCTTTATGCAAAAATACATTTTCACACCATTTTGCCTTTAATATATTTATTTTTGTAAAATGTTACAGAAACTAATGATGTTATTTAAATGGTATTTTAAATATTTTTTATCTTACATATCCAAAAAGAAATAAAAATCCAATATTTAATAACATTATCCTCCAATTTTCTTTTCACATATTTTTAAATAAAATAATCTGAAAATGCATAATCAAATTAACAATACATATAATGCTATATATATATATATATATATATATATATATATATATATATATATATATATATATTATTTTTAAATATTGTTTAAATACGTTTTTTATTCTTTTATTCATGTCTCAAATCCAAAAAGTTACATTTGTGTTGTTGGCATATTGTTTTTTCTTCGTTTTAAGCAAATGTCTTGCATGACTTGAATGCCATAAAATCATCTGCCAAATGCATAAAATCCAAATGAATAACATATAAAAATTCAGTGCTGCTGAATTGTTGTTGGTTTTTTTATAAATTCAGTGAACTATTCTTTCAAAGCCATCTCTCTTGATTTTCCCTGATCATACCTGAGTGATTTCCTTATTGAAGATGGCGTTTTGATGAGTAAAACTGAGCTCATTTTGCACCGATGAGACTTTTGAAACCAAGCACACGTCCTTGTGCTCCACCACATCCTTTCCTGCTTGGGTTTTGAGTATCTGGGTCTATGTGGAAAAAAAGAAAAGAAATGATCACTCATTCATGGGGAAAACTGGTAATATATACAAGCTAAAACATCTGAACACTGTGCTGGTGGGCTGAAAAGCTTATGTGACGTCATTGTGAGTTTATATTGAGAGTAAGACATTTACAGAATGGAAGAGCTGCAAAACAAGTCCGGGCAAGAAACAAGGTCATTTCAGATCACTGGAACATGGGACCACAAAGTCAATTCCTACCGTGATCACGTCATCGATGACTACGAGTGAGAAAGAGCAGCTCATCGGCACCATTCATGATTAAACATGTGACAAATCAACCACAACAACACACTGAATAAGAAAGGAATCAGAAAACACATTGCTGGCTTGTGGCACAAAAAATGCCTTCAGAATGAACAAAAATGCCACACAAATTCAAGTTTATGAGGCAAAAAATGCTGCTGCACCATTTAACTAAATCTATTCCTGTTGTCACGATTAAAGTGAAAGGTGAAAACGAATTTAAAGTGTCAATACATGGCTTAAGATTGCATCAGGTTGCTGTTTGTGCACATTTTTTGCGAAGTTTATAACTGGTGCAAGACTAACGTTATGAATTAGCATGTTTGAGTGTGTAGCCAGATATATGTACAGTAACAGTGATGATAGTGCCAGTGTGTAAATGGTCCATTTTAACAGATAACAACACTGTTTACAATACAGAAATCCATTGCAAACTCGTGCCAGACAGTCTTATAGCCAAAAGGCATCGTCAGCACGACCAGTGACGATAATGGATGCTGAGGACACATTTAAAGTGCTCAAAATAATTGACAAACTCAATGAAGTCAGGAAACATCTGTGCCGATGGTGGGAAAGGGCGGCCCATTACATCAACACATCATCACAATCATAAATAAAAGATGAGATCACATGTTTGTGCTGCAAAACCATTACACTGCAAAAAAAAATCATCTTCATCTGCTTGTTTTCCTTTATTAATCATCCTTTAAGAAAGATACATTTACTTGAGATGGCATACATCCATTTGTTTATTCTTAGTATAGCTTAACAGTTATTAAATACATGTAATGGTTATTATAGTTAACTAAAACCACAAAAAATAAATCATAAAAATGGTACTTGAAATCAAATGAATGTTAACTCAAAATAAAATATAACAATTATTTTATTATTTATATATTATTAAGCATCTTGTACATGTGCATGTGCTAAAATAACTTCGCTACTACAATGGAAATACAAATTAATAATACCTATAAACATATAAACACAACAAAATTTGAAATCAAGACGAAATATTTAAATACAAAAATTTAAAACTGCAATATCTCAGTGTTACAAAATAGCATTGTATATAATAAGTACATTATATTGTATTTGTTATATATATTTATTACCGTATATAGAATATTGGATTTTCTATATATTTTGTAAATAAATAAATGTATTCTTAATTATATAATAATTATTTTAAATAAATAAATAAATATATATATATATATATATATAATAAAAGTTACATTTATATATTACAGTATATTTTTCAATAGTTTATTTTTTAAGAATAAATTATAAATCAAAAATAAATTAAATTACAAAGTTAATTCAAACCATTTATTATTTTTTTTTTTTTTTTGCGACACTTAATGTTTTTCCAGATTGACTTTTCTTGTTTTATGAAATAAAAATAATGGTTTATATACTCCACATTTACAAGACAACCCAATTTGTCAATGTTTGAAGAAAAATACACTTGATTAAATAAACATCACAAAGCAATTCTGCTTCATTTCAGTCATTTTATGGCCATTAAAGACACTATTACTGAAAATCAAGACGAAAAACAGTGAGAAAGAAGTGATTTTGCAGTGTGTAAATCTATCATATGCTGAGGTACTCCATCACTCAGTGTGGATTGGCGTGTCCCGTCTGTGTCCAGTGATTCCGAGTGTCATCCCATCCTGTATGAGCTCATGTTTTCCACACCAATCCCGATCCGCTCGGCTTGGTCACAGATGACACAAGCCTTGGCCCACAGGCAGGCAACCGGTTTGTTTTGAGTGCTGATTTCCCTTAATGTTGCGAGTAAACATTTATTTCACAGGCATCATGCCTCACAAACAACAGGGCTGTGCGCAGAGCAGGTGGCATCGTTTCATTAAAGGGCGGTCCGCTTTTTAAGGGCCTCCACTCACATTACCCCAAAATGTCTGTAAAAGTTTCACCGCTGCTTTTTCCTCTGCAAAACCCAACTGAACACTTAAAATAATAAGTCGTTTAGGCTTGGCCTGCAGCGCCACTGACATCACTTCCTATATTCCAAGAGCCCATTATCTTATATACATCTGGCTACGGCTGAACACAAACCACTCAAGAGGGAATTCACGGTTAAAATTAAATTCTGCTGCACACAGGTCTGGGGTCAGTCGTGTGTTCGAGGAACAAGAAGTACAAGATCTGCAAACTGACAGACCAACAGAGAGACGATACAGTTACAATACCAGTGGCTTACTGTGTAAAAGTCATGGCCTGGAAGTGAAAAACTGATTTTTAACAATAACATAGAATGTTTCATTATCAAATACCTAGTAATGAACTGCAATGGGCATAATTCACAAATGAGAGCCGTGCCTGTGTCAATGATGAACTGCCTTTAACTATCATTTTGCATTATTCACACTGTTTTCCTAATGAATGTTGTTCAGTTGCTTTGACACAATGTATTTGGTTTAAAGCGCTATATAAATAAAGGTGACTTGACTTGACTGTTACCACTCCCATGATGCACTGCAAATCAGGATTATTATAGCTAACTAAAACTATTAATATATATATATATATATATATATATATATATATATATATATATATATATATATATATATATATATATATATATATATATATATATTCATATATATTATATTTCAATGTTAGCCGAAATAAATATTTAAAAAACTAAGATCATTGTAAAAAAAAAAAAACCTTTCAAATTTTCACTTGGTTAGTCTTGATGTACTTCAATTAACTAAAAATTAAATAAAAATTTATAAAAACTATATATATATATATAACTATATATATATATATAAATGAAAAAACAATAAAAAATAAATATAACAAAAAACAGCAAAAATTAGATTTTAATTTAAATGAATATGGAAAATACAAAACTAATTCCCAATCTTTAAAAACTATCATAAATTCTAAATGATACTAAAAAACAAACACACTGGTGTGAATTTAAGGGTTTGTACAGAAACTGCTAAATGAAATTCCAGGACTATTTAAGCAGGACTTTTTTGGTTTAAGGACTAAAATCAGAGATGTTAACGCTCTTCGCAGACCTATGGTTACGTCACGGACACTACGTCCATGTTTTTATACAGTCTGTGGGAGTAATATCGCAAAATCTTGTGCGCTGCTAAAAACCAGGCGAAACGGCTCTGTATTGAAATCAGGTGCGCTGCATCATTAATTTTGTGTTAAAATATTGTTTTATAGAGGTCAAAAATTGACACTTATTTCATATATACTTCCTTTTAAAAATTAAAGTACTTTTCAAGTACCTTGCTCGAAAATATGGCTGTTTTCAAGGGTTTTCCAGGACTTACATATTTGAAAAAAAGATTTGTAAAAGATTTTACATTTCCCAAACTTCTTGCTTCAAATATTTATCTCAGAGCTGGTTAGTTTGGTTGATGCTTTAATGAACACTTTAAAAAACACTTTTTTCCGCTTAACACATACATTTAAAATCAAAGACCATCTCAAATCTGAATCTGAATAATTAAAACTATCTTCTTTTTTTGTCAGAATATTGTCATTAAGATTAACCTGGTAGATCATAAAGTTACCTGTGGAGAAGAAGTGAATTTCTCTTTGTCACCACTGCACTGCTTTTCACCATCTTTACACAGCAACACCTAAACAAAGACATAAAGATCGAGCTGTCATGATTTATATTCATTATCTGAGACCAAAACTGATCATCGGTAGGCCTACTTTTTCTACATTCCTTTATTTATATATCACTTCATATTAATGCACTTTTTATTATATTAATATATTAAGAACAAAACAAATACTAAGCAATTCTGAAAATCATGTTAATTGCTACTAAACTGACTATATATATATCGTAATGAAACAAAGATGAGGAACATAGAAGCATTGTGACTAGTGGAGTCAGACGTTTGGACCCCACTCTATATCTAAATTGGATCGTATAAATACACAGAAGCTTTTCTCTTGCTGACCCATTGACATGAAACAAAAGCCGAGCGACCACACGCAGAATCCTGAAGGTGGATTTTAACAGAATGGAGCCTTTCAGTCGAAGCTCTGACATCATTTGAACTTGAGCAGTGATTCCAGGAAGAGCAGCGTTACATAATAAACACATCATCTGAGCACACGACCGCACTCATCTCCTGCCCTTCCCAGCTCATGCCTTCATCAGTTCATGAGACTCGCATGAACTAATATTAAAGCTGAGAGAGTGATGGCATCATCAGCCTGGATGAGATCGGCTACTATAGTGTATTTGTGGATCAGCGTTTCCATGGCATCTCGTTAAGCTTTTACTAAACAACAGCAACATGTGGTGGATTCTCAAAAACAAGATTCCTCAATAGCAGGGCATGCCACTTTATTCCAGTTACATGATGTTACTGTCCTTAGTAGTTTATGTAAGCATGTTTAACTTGATATAGCAATGTTTTAAAGTTTACTGCACCTAAATGACATTTAACAGGCTATTTACCAACACATTTCAATCTTCATTGGCATGTGTGATGCATTTATAAATGGTATAGGATGTATAAACATGTAATGTATTTTTTTCTAATCATATCAATTTAAACATCTATATTGAAGATTTTTGTTTGTGCATTAAATTAAATTAATAATAAGCGCAGTAAAAATATAAAAAAATATTCATTCAAAACATTCATTCTTTCATTGTTATATCTATAAAAGCGCTTACTTGTAAAGCATTTTACACACTACATAAATAAAATGAATGCTGATTTCATCATGAATAACAATAAAAACGTTCTAATTAGTTTTTTTTTACTTATAATTACGTAATATTAAAAATAGATTTTATAGATAAAAAAAAAAATATTTTTGTTAACAACCTTAATATTCTTGGTATGCCTGCATTAAAAAGCAATGAAACTTCACATAAAACAACAAATATTTTAATTTACTTTTATCCTGACTGGATTATTGATTGGACTTCAAATTTGTACGAATGAATTAAAATAAGCGTGTCTTACCTTGAACTGTGAGCTGGGTTTATTCTCACAGCTGACACCCACTATTTTAGGCAGCTGCGTTTTGAAGGATGTGATGTTGTTATTGTTATTAATATTCTCTGAGTGTGCTCTTATTTTCTTCAGCTCCAAACCTGGAGTCAGTCTGTCTTTCGCAGCCTCCATTCGACTGGAGATGGTGATCTTACGGATGGATCTGGACGCAGTGTTCGGTGGGGAGACTGTGTTTCGGTTCTGGTTGTCGTCGGACTTCTCTTCGCGTCGATGTTTCGCCGCAGGTCCACAGTGCCTGTCACGGCCGAGATAAAGACACACCTGTTCATTCAGGTGCCTCAGTTTGCAGTTATCAGAGAACGTCCGATTCGGAAGAAAACCATCGGGAAAATCTGAGCATTTTTGCACGGCCGGCGCCGAGAGTTTGGTCCCAATGGTGAACGGCTGGATTTTCCTCACGATGCTCTCCGACATGGTTCTAAATCACAAATTAAAAAGTCCAAGCTACACTCGTTCCTCTCGAATTTAGTTGTCCACCTTCTTGTGCATGTTGAGAATGCACAAGACGCAGCCCAGGATGGCCTCCTTGGACTCCTGGGAACTGATCCTCTCCCAAATGTGGCGCAGGATGGTGCCGAGGTGCCCAGCAGCTGCCGTCAGGCTTCTGCGAAGGAGCTGCGCGGCAGAGGCTGCTAATCTGCTACTGAAGAGACTGACAACCAGAGAGCGCAGCAAGAGGAAAACGGCTGGCATGCTGCCGGAGAGAGAGGGAAGGAGAAGGAGGGGAAGCTTTCGTGAATGAGGGATGAAGTCACCGGACCGGAGTCTCTGTCAGAGCATGTGCAAAGCACAGGCAGGGGGAAGAGGAGGTTGTAAAGTCTGGCTGTCAAAACTTCCTCTCTGACTGAGAACAGAGGAGCCTGGGGATAAGAGCTGGACGGCGGAGACGGCAGGAGGCCCCTGGGTGACCCTTTCGGTCAGGGTGAGGCAGCGCAAGAACAGAAGCGCTTACCTTTTAGACCAAGTGTAAATATTTATTAAAAGTAGAAGATCGGCATGTTTCGGAATCTTGCCTTCAAGCGGAACATTCCAAAATTGAAGACCGTCTTCAGATGTTGTCCAGAAAAGATTCTTGGCTTCAATTAAATGCAAAAACATCGGAGGTGTTTATGCTTTCGGCAGCTTCTGATTTCTGGAGTTGCGCTCGCGTCTCTGTCTGCTCTCAAGTGAACCGCTCCGGACTTTCTCCCTGCGTCTTTGTTCTAGGCCTTGGTAACAGTTGTTTCGACAGGTTTCGTCCCAATGAAAGTGTACAAGCTAATTTAAGCACAGGAATGCCATGTGTTTTGAACAAATGTTGGCTTCATGTCTGACCTTTGACCCCTTGACAGCATGTGGGGCTGACTGGTCACGTTTGAACAGCAGAGAAAAAACAACATGATTGAGTGAGAAAGCAGACGTGAAAGTCTGTTGAAGAAGAAAGTTGTGACAAATATTCTATAACCCCTAAAACTAATATTAAATGGATAGTTCACCCAAAAATTTAAATTACAGAATTTATTCACCCTCAACCCAACCTAGATGTTATATATATATATATATATATATATATATAATTCCTGGCTCTTCCAAGCTTTGAAATGGCAGAGAATGGCTGTTGATTTCTTTTTAAGTACAATAAAGTGCATCCATCTATCATAGAAAGTGCTCCACACAGCTTTGGCAGGTTAATAAGGCCTTCTGAAGCGATTCGATGTGTTTGAGTCAGAAAAATATCCTTTTTAAAACTGTTGTACATGCGTTTACGAAAGAGTGTCATTCTAGCGGATGACGTAGGATGTATGTAAACGCGGTGACGAAAGTGGAAGCACAGAGTAGAGAGAAAAACAAAACACTGGTCAATATAAATGTTGGAGGATTCGATATAAGCCAAGAGGAGACTGGTGAGTCATGAGACTAGCATATTTTCATCAGATCTCACGCAATGCTTATGTAATGTTGCTAAATATTGTGACTAAATATCGTCGTCGACGAACCTTTATAACGTGATGAAAATGAGACGAGACTCAATTTAAATGCTGGTCATGTGATGATGACTATAACTAAATGTATAATACAATATTGTTGATGAATAAAAATGAGACTAAATGTGGTGTACAAAATAAAAACTATGCTAAAATGTCTTTTCATTTTCGTTGACCAAAACGAGACAAAACAAAATGTTATAACGTTATTTTATCTCATTTAGGTCACGTAATTATTATTATTTTGCAGTATTTCTGTTTCTTGTGACTAACTTCAGGGGCTGCATCAGGTCGCACTGAGCGGACACAGGCAACATCACTTCCTCAAGCCCCACTTGAAAAAAATTTTGGTTACTTCTATACTACTAGGTATTTTATACTATATTGACTGGGTTAAATAGAATTGCATTATTAAAAAAGAGACTAAAATACAATTTTCATTGACTAAAACTAGACCAGATGTCATCCGTTTTCGTCGACTAAAACTAGACGAAAATACTCATGGATAATTCTGACTAAAATAAGATTAAAATGCTCAGACTTTTAGTTTACTAGACTAAAAAGAGTATGAACGTGACTAAAACTAATAAAAACTCAAATGACAGCTTCACACAAAGACTTGTCTTAAACTAAAATTAAAACAGGCCACCAAAACAACACCACGCTTAAGTCCTACAACATTCGCAGGCTTTATTAACCCCTTGTAGCCGTGTAGAGTAGGTTGCACCAAAATAAAAAAATTCTTGGTCATGCGGAAACCAAACAAAATGAAACAGTGGGCCGAAGGCTGTTTTCTCCCCCATGTATTTTGCCAATTGTTATAATAAATTAAGTAGCCAAAATTAGTTTTTTTCTGTTTTGTCTTACTTTTCAAAAAAAAAAAAAAACAATTTAAAAATATTTAACATTGAACATTTTTTGCATTCTAGCAGACATCATTTCAAGAAACCGCAATTTAAATGAAACTTAGTAAATTAAGTTAGCAAAATAAAATTTTTGAGACAACCATTCTTAAACCAGGCATATGATTCGCTAAAGACAAAAAAGAAGGAACAAAGGCTATAAATCTCTCTAAACATGAAGAAACCATGATGAGACATTCTGAAATGAGAGAAAGCAATATTAATGTCACAACAGAGAAAGTCATGTTCATCAATATAGATGAAAATCATGAAGGGCACTATTTACAAACTACCTGAGCAAAAAATGTGTCTGCTCCTCCAAGACAATAAGGCAGAATGGAAAGTAGACTTTTTAACATCTCCAAAAGATCATATGGAAATTTGATATTTGATTTTTTCACCACTGATAAAAAAAAATTGCAACCTCTCACAATTCTGTCTTTTTTCCCTCATAATTGCGCAATATAAACTCACAATTCTTACTTTTCTCAGAATTGTGAGATATAAACAGTCTGTTAGTCAGAATTGCAAGATATAAACTCAAAATTGTAAGAAAATAGTATTTTTTCCCTTCAGAATTGGCAATCTGCAATAGCGAGTTTGTATCTCTATTCTAAGAAAATATACAATTACAATAATACAAACTCGCAACTGCAGGTAAAAGGCAGAATTGGGAGAAAAAAAGGCATAAATGGGAGTTTTACACAATTGTGAGAAAATAAGTCAGCTGCAACATAGAAACTCGCATCTGTAAGAAAAAAGTCAGAATTGCGAGAAAAAAAGTGTGAAATGTTAGAAAAGGTCAATTGCAATATACAAGCTTGCAACTGTGAGAAAAGCCAGAATTGTGAGTTTATACCCCACTTTTTTAACTCAGTTTATTCACTTGCCACATTTGAACTATTTCATTTCTTTTTCTCTTTCAGTTTTTGGAGAAACATTTGAGCGCTCTTTTCTCTTGGGGCAATCAAACTTTCATCCAGATTCTTTTAAGCCTCATTAAACAACCAGGAAGTATGTTTTAACACAAATAGTTTAGCATTTCACCAATATTTCAAGATGAGGTGTATCATTTAGCAGATCCGTCACTCAGCAGCAGGCCATATGCTTGCGTCACTCCTGGTTATGACATGGTTAATGACCGTCGTAAAAGGCTCTAGTTTCACTATGAAGTTATCCACACACAGCCTTCAATGCCTTGCAGCTTGAACATCAGAGATAATTCTATACACGAGGAGGGGCCGCGAGTGAAACGGTGGAGTTTAGAAAATGCTGGACCTTCATTTCACATGATGTCGCAGCTCAAAGCCTCCGCTGTTCTAATATTTCAAGTCTTAGGCAAGACTGTTAAAAACTGTACTGTATCGGCATAGGCACAGAAAATAGATTACTGCTTCAAGGAACTTTGGGATGAGATCACTGAAATTTTTTTTTAAACATTTTAATTAATTTTACACAAGTTGGCCAGATATGACCTCAAATGTATGGGTTGAATTTATGTAAAAACGTTTTCCTCCCCTCGGTCGTTACAGTAATGACAAAATATCTCATTCTCATTACTGCAATGCACAGAAAGCATGATATGTTGTTTCAGCTGTAAAGGTTTTTTACAGCATGAGTATAAATGCTGACTTAAAAATATATATTGCAAATTTTACTGTATTTGAAATCGTGAAAAAGGAAAACTTTAAAATTAAATTCAAACTAAAAAATACAACTCAAATAAAATATTACATATACTTAAGTGTCATGAACATAAATGCAAAAAGTGTTAATGAAACATTAAAATATAATAAACAATGGCGAAACAACAAACCCAAAACCTCAGAAAAAGCAAAAGGTAAAATAAAAAACTTTCTGCGTTGTGTATCTCATTTGCATTTTTCCCAAATCGCCATTATGGTAATGATATTGGTTTGATGAGAAAAAAGTATGATTTATTATTTCAATTGTAAAATTTTAAACATAATAAGTATTTATTTAAAATATGCAGTCTTAAATGTAAAAAAATGCAATGCAAATTGTAAAGTTTAACAACATCGAAAATAATCTAAATTACAAAAAAAACATTCTTATATAATTTTCATGTAAATAAATGCAAAAGGTGCTAATAAAATTGTCGAAATAGCCTTCATTTTCTCACTAAAAACATAAAAGATATTTAATTAACTACTGACATCATATAATAAACAAATCACTTAAAGGCAACACTTTTTTTTTTTAAATACAAAATGGCAAGTTTAGTTTAGGATGACTTTCTCTTCTGAAGTTTTATTAGTCTTCAAACTAGACTTAGTCCTAATACTATTTAGAAACTAAAAAGAAAAATATTTGAATAAAGAAGATTAGAGAAAACAGACCAAAAACACAGACAGTAAGATTGCAGTCTCTTGCATATCAAACAAGTGAGGTGTGCGTATGGTTCTTGTTTAAATAAATATTTTGCTCGTCTCTGAACATGATCTGGCGGCGGGAAGATGACGCTGGGCTAGATGATATCATGCCCTCCCAAGATGATGATAAAAGACATGCTGGCTGGCAGAAGGTGGGCTTATATGTGCTTTAATGCAGTCAATAAACGCAAAAATCTCCTCTGAGATGAGCACTGATGTCATGGTGTAGCTGTGCTCATGAAAATGTGCGGTCGGATGTGCTTTTCTCTGCTCTTTGATTGCTCGCATTCATCATCAGGCTTTGGTTTGGGGATACAAGGCTTTATGATTACAGAAAATGAACTTTTTGCTCACTTGTTGCTAGCATTTTCCATTTGCATTTCACAATGCAATCGCATTGCGTAATGACACAAGACCTCATTCTCTTTACTGTAATGCAAAAATATATATTTTTTCAACTTTTAAAGATGTTATATCATGAGTATGTATTCAACATGTGCTGAATTAAGAAATAGTGTACATTTTACTGTATTACAACAGAGAGAATAATAAAATGCAGCTCAAAAATACATTTAAAAAAATATATATATATATTTAATAAATGAAAATAAATGCCAAAAGTATTAATAAAATAGCATAAATATGCTTAATTTCTCAATGAAAACAAAACATAAGTAGTAAAATAATATTAAAATAAATACAAATAAAATAAAATGATATAATTATAATATTATTAGAATTTTATTTCAATATCGAATTGAAAGTTTATTATTATTATTATTTATTACTACAGCTTTAGATTTTCAAAATATTTATTTATTTTCTATTTATTTATCTACCAAAGGCTATACTCATGGCATACTCAAGAGTAATACAATTTAATAATAATACTTGAATTAATTTTATTCAATAATTTAACAATATTAACTTTACAAATAAACAAAACAAATCAATAATAATAATAATAATAATAATACAAATAATAAATACAAATAATAACAATAATCTTTCAATTTAATATTTAATTGAAATTCTCATATTTTCCAGGTGATGTAAAAAAAAAGTAAAAAAAAAAAAAAAGTAAATATGCTTTACAGTCAGTCAATGTTTTTTCCCACTTTTTGGAAATTCAGTTTGGAATTTTTTTTTTTAAGTAATATTTTTACTAATTACTTTTAATTATCTCATGATCATGCATTTGCAAACTGTCAAAGCATAAACTAGTTTTAGTGGCATTCACAAACTTCCAGAACGGAAACTAGTTTTGTAAGCACAGTAGAGCTGAAAAAGTGGGTTGATGTGCATTTGTTCAAATAAATCAACAGAATGTCTTTTTATTTACAAAACGAGCAAAAACCACATGTGCCACGCATGATAAATACGTCTAGCCACATCCGTGCCACACACGCAGCATATATCAAGGGCCTCATTAGAGAAAATTACAGCTCTGCATTGAGACAAAGGGCCCTTTTACTTGACAGAATGTAAGTATCACATCAGTTTGATCTCTTACTGGGATGCTCTGAATAAACGGAGAAGCGCAAGATGTTACGACCACAGAGAAAGAAAAACCTTTTGATGTGTGTGATCACTGGAAAAGCACGCGGGTCAACTGCAGCTCATTTATACTCAATGACATCAAAGATTCTTCACAGGAATGAAAAATCACAAACTACAGCTTTACATTTGCTGCAGAAAAATTACTGTATGCAAATGCCAAAGCCAAAAATGTATTCGCTTAAGGCATCATTCATGTCTGCACAAGTTAATTTTAATGCTTAGATTTGGGGTTTTCTACCAATCGAAAACCCCGTGTACAACAATCATAACATCTCTCTCTCATCTCAATCGTTTCTACTAATGTAGACATCGAAGCAAATGGACACTTTTGCTAGAGATTTTTTTTTTCAAAGAAAAAGACCTGTCAGAAAAGATCTTATCAATGTCTCGAACTGTGTCTGCAATCAAATGTTAGATATCTCAATATGAACTCACATTTCTTATGAAATACTTGAACAAAATCAGTAAAGGCCCCAAAGTGTCTGAGCTACCCGCTTTACCCTCGATGATCCTCGTGATTGTCAATAACTGACTCACTTGGGGCTGTTTTTTATTGCTTCTATAAGCAATTTTTAGGAGGAACACAAAAAGAGTTACATTTATTTAAATTTAAATTGATCTAAAAAAAAAACTAAAAAACATTATCCTTTATGACTACAGTCTTTAGTCTCATTACCTCAATTCAAAATAGATAAAAAATAAAAAATAAAGATATCTTATTTAAATTGTAAAGCTTCTATTTAACATGTGCAGATTTAAAAATACATACAAGCTCACTGCGGATGATACACACGGAACAGACATGATACGTTTTTATGCAGTTCTTCTGACAGGATTGTTTTATTGATGAAACGAACCCACCATTCAATGATGTGTCCAGGTCGCACACACTCACGATTGTATGTCTGATCTAAAACACAACTGCGTTCATGTTTAAAAAAAGCTCTGTTTTCCTTGACTAAAAACGCCATCTTAGTGTGGACAGAAGGCCAAAAAAGAAGTGAAAAAGATTTGTTTTAAACAAAAACGTATTAGTGTGAACAAGGCCTAAAACACTCACCTTAAAGGGTTAGTTCACCCAAAAATCTAAATTACAACATTAATGACTCACCCTCATGTTGTTCCAAACCCGTGAGACCTCCGTTTATCTTCAGAACACAGTTTAAGATATTTTAGATTTAGTCCGAGAGCTCTCAGTCCCTCCATTGAAGCTGTGTGTACGGTCTACTGTCCATGTCCAGAAAGGTAAGAAAAACATCATCAAAGTAGTCCATGTGACATCAGAGGGTCAGTTAGAATATTTTGAAGCATCGAAAATACATTTTGCTCCTAAAATAGCAAAAACGACGAATTTATTCAGCATTATCTTCTCTTCCGTGTCTGTTGTGAGAGAGTTCAAAACAAAGGAGTTTGTGATATCCGGTTCGCGAACGAATCATTCGATGTAACTGGATCTTTTTGAACCAGTTCACCAAATCGAACTGAATTGTTTTAAACGGTTCACGTCTCCAATACGCATTAATCCACAAATGACTTAAGCTGTTAACTTGTTTAATGTGGCTGACACTCACTCTGAGTTCAAACAAACCAATATCCCGGAGTAATTCATTTACTCAAACAGTACACTGACTGAACTGCTGTGAAGTGAGAGATGAACATCAAGCCGAGCCAGATAATGACTCGTTCACGAGTCAAGAACCGGTTGCATCGGTTTTCGGATCACCAGTAGTTCTTTCTGATAGTTTGATTCAATAAACCGGTTGAAGAAAACGGTTCACCGGTTCTTTTGCGCTCGACGTAATGGCGTCATTTGCGATGATTGCCCTTGATTCAAGCCTTCGGTTTACCCGCGCTCATAACATTAGCACAGAATCAATTCAGAATCAATCACCAAAAGAATCAGTTCGGTTCAGACGCTCTGTGTGTCGGTTTGCTTCACGCTGAATCACACATGCGCAGTATCATCAGCTCCTCGGTTCTCGAATCGGACGCATCTGACAGAAACGGTACTTGACTCATGAACGAGTCAGTCTTTTGTTCGTTATCTGGCTCGGCTCGGTGTTCATCTTCAGTTCTCTCTTCACAGCAGTTCAGTCAGTGTACTGTTTGAGTAAATGAATTACTCCGGGATATTGGTTTGTTTGAACTCAGAGGGAGAGTCAGCCACATTAAAAAAGTTAACAGCTTAAGTCATTTGTGGATTAATGCGTATTAGAGATGCGAACCGTTTAAAACGATTCAGTTCGATTTGGTGAACTGGTTCATTTTCGAATATCACACACTGCTTTGTTTTGAACTCTCTCACACAACAGACCCGGAAGAGAAGACAATGATGAATAAAGTCGTAGTTGTTGCTCTTTTTGGACCAAAATGTATTTTCGATGCTTCAAAATATTCTAACTGTGATGTCACATGGACTACTTTGATGATGTTTTTCTTACCTTTCTGGACATGGACAGTATACCGTACACACAGCTTCAATGGAGGGACTGAGAGCTCTCGGACTAAATCTAAAATATCTTAAACTGTGTTCAGAACATAAACGGAGGTCTCACGGGTTTGGAACGACATGAGGGTGAGTTATTAATTACATAATTTTGATTATTGGGTAAACTAACCCTTTAATAACTGAATAGCAACACCCAGCCAGCCACCCATTTCTTTAAGAAAATGACAAATCCAGTTAGGCTTCATTTTAGATATAAAGTCTTAAATTGTATTTTCTCCTAAAAAGTACTCCAATAATCTTTGTTTTATTTAAAACAGTGCCTGTTTTTACAGTGCAGAGATGTTGACTGATATCTGGTCATAATACAATTCCCATACAAAGATAAAATGTAGGAACTAAGTGTGTTTGGTTTTGGCCGTTCTCCTACACTAACACAGCAACACGAACAACCAGTTATGGTCAGGATCACGGTCGCCCAATCGTTTCATCGGTAAACATGAAGAAACTGACAGTTGAATAAATTAACAGCATGCACAAACACAACATCACAGAAAGGACGGCTTGTTTGACTCGCCAAGCTGGTGAATGAGAAGTTTGTGAAAACAAAGGCGAAACTCGACCGAGAGGCAAACAAAAACGCTGGCAAAATACCGGTGAAGTCATAAATTTGCGGTGCGAGTATCTTGTTTGTCTTGAATTCCAGAGTCATGAGCTAAACCTCTCGTGTTTTCGTCGTGGGACGCACAGACACTTGACCTCCACTGGAATCTCTAAATTGCTTTATTCTGTCCCCGCAAAAGTAAATAATGCACATTAATTTGTCTTACGCCTCAAGCATGCATATTTAAAGGAGAAACACAACAGGATGCATTGTTCAATGCTCTGTCTCATGTTTTAAGGAACATTAACCATCAGAAAGGGCCTTCTGGCACCCAACAGCTATGACTTCATCTATTTATCATTGATTTAATATGCTCAGAAATGTGCCAGAGATATGTAGCAAGTTTCATATCTGAGAGGAGTGCATGCCTGATGGATGACGTCTGGATACACCTGGAGCCGTGTGTTTCACTGAACCAAGACAACAGCTCATGTTAGCAGTGCAAAGACACACCAGCGAAAAGAGACATTTTACCACTAAAATAACAGACTCATTAGTGGTTACTACTTCTTTTTTGGCACTTATTCAAATTTAACTACCAAACAATTGCAAAAATATTTTGATTTCTTTTTTCCACCATACCACAAGTCAAAAATTAAGTTTCATTTTTGCAGTGTTAATAAGAAAATATCACATTAATAATAATAATAATAATATAGCTCAGTGTAGCTTTAAAATAATAAAATTAAAATGTACCCACCAAACATAAATGCAAAAATAATAAATTTTAATAATAATGGTCCCAATTACATAGCATCCTTCCATAGCTCAAAGTTGCTCCATAAAATCAATTAAACATTTTTATAAATGACAAAATAAAAATAAATTAAAAATGTAATCAAAACATGTAAATTTAACCACCAATCATCCTTGCGAAAATCATTTCAATTTTATTGTTGCACATACCATAAAAAAGGAAAAATAAATTAAAATTAAATTTTTACATTTAACCACCAAAACATAATTTGCAGCTATACCTCAACTTAAAAATGAAGTGTCAAGTACGCACCAATAATAATAATAATAATAATAATATTCCCAATTATATAGCATATTTCCCTAGCTCAAGGTTGCTTCATAAAATAAAATAAAAAATGAATTCTAAAATAAAACAAAATAAAAAATTAAATATTCAAATTTAATTATCAAACCTAATTACAAAAATATTTAGATTTTTTTTATGGTATCCACCATACCGTCAAAAAAATAAATAATAATAATAATAATAATTTACATTTAACCACCAAACATAATTGGAAAGATATTTCGATTTTTACATTGCCATGATGGTGGTGTTAATTCCTGCCAGGCCACTGCTATACAGCTGTTAATGTATTCTGAAGCTTTTTTAATGTGGCTAGGTGCTCCAAACTCACTCCACAACTCATCAGCGATTGTATTTCTGTAACAGAATAGACAAAGCCTGGGTGAACTCTACATTTACAGCCATGTGCTCAAACACGGTGCCAAGCGGAAGCATAAAGCCCAGAGCTGGATCAATATCAAAGACCGTGCGGAGGTCCACTGTACATTCAAATCCTCTAAAACTGAATCGCCACACTTTACCCTACGTATCAATTTGCTGTAGAGCTGAACTATGAGTCATGTGAGTCTCAGTAACACCCCAGCTGATTATTTGACATCCAAAATAAAGCTTGTTCTCAATTTCAACAGGATCTGGGCCCAGACATGAGAACCTTGGAGGTGAGCTGCTTTCACGTCTTTTGCAAGCTCTTTGATTGTTGTGCATTACTGAGAGGGAAAGACAGACAAATATACAGAAGACACAAGCAATAATAATACTTTTTAAGGTCAGCGTACTCACGTACATGAATGCAAACACTTCTAGCGACGCAAACTTGATAGTTATTTTCCCTATCTTGAACTTGCTTTAAAATAAAATGAAATAAAATTCAATTAAATTCAAATTTGACCACCAAGCACAATTACAAAAACAGCTGGATTATTACATCGGCACGATGGTGTTGTTGTACCATTCTTTGATGATAGTAAGGCTACTACTAATAATGGTAATAGTAATTAATTAGAAAATGTTCCAAATGTTTCCGGCTATGCTGATAACCATCTTAAACGACTGAAATGAAACATCTGTGACTCTCAGACTTGCCAAATGACGAAATGCTCTACTTTAGATTTGTGGTCAGACATGTAGACATTTCTCAAGATCGTTCCCTCAGATTCAAATTTGAAAGCAGAACAATGTGTCCATTTACAATCAGCAGCACCAGAGGGGGAGAACGCAGACAGCGGGCTGAAATAATGCAGCGCTCAAGCCTGTGCACGTCCAGTCAATACAGCTCTGTAGCGCAACAACCCTGCTTTTGTGCCACTTCGCTCAATCTAAACTATATTTGTCTCAATCAGAAGTCAATAAATGACATTCGGACGCACAGACGTATTTAAAGCAGGGACCCAAGCCGTATCGAGTCACTAGGAACAGTGTTGTTTTAGTGACAGACTATTATAGTTTGTATTTATTATTTTATGTAGAGCTCATGCTGAATTTAACACTTTTTAACTTTCCATAATTTTGTTGTATTGTTATTTATTTATTTTTTTTCATATAGCTTTAATTCATTTCAGTTATTTTTGTACATGAAGTTTTTATCGTGATTTCATTTTAATTTTAAAATAAATGATAATTTTGAACTATAAATACTTTTTAAAATATGTATACATAGTTTTATAAATTTTATTTCACTTTTAGTTTTAGTTATTTTAGTACATTAAGTTACACCGAATTAAAATGAGAAATGTTGTCGTGGCAAATAGCTGAAATAGTTTATTTCATATTTCTATTTCAGTTAATGCTTAATAATTGAGCAGTTTTCTTTTAGATATTTTATTATGCTTTTTATTAGGATTTTGAAGGATTTTTTCATTTTTACAACAAATTTGATTTGCGTTTGAGTTTTTTATTATTATAAAAAAATTATATAGTATATTATATTTTTTATTAAAATGTATATGAGTTTTATTTTAGTATATTTTTATTTATTTTAGGACATTAAGTCTAACTGTTTGAACATAATATCTGCAAAGTTGTGAAGCTGAAAGTTCAACGTAAACAGATTACCAGAGATACCATTAAAAGCTGTGCTTGCACAGATTCTGCACGATCCTTTTCAATAATATCCTCTGCTTCTCAATCAGGCTCTAACTGATAAGCAATATTAACGACGTTGTTGTTTACAATACAAGCCGAGCACATGCGGCTGAGGTGAGGGGCGGGACATTTAGATGCGCGCTTGAGGCAGTTTAGCCAATGATAACACACTGGGCTAGCTAACCAATCAGAGCCCATCGCCTATTTCTGAGGGAGGGGCTTCATGAAAACAGGAAATGATTAGCATGTTTCTCAAAGAAGGAACAGAATGGTGTGGAATGAAGGTAAAGTATGTGAATAATATATATTAGTGGTGGGCCGTTATCGGCCTTAACGCAGCACGTTAACTCCGATAACGGCCCACCACTAATATATATATATATATATATTGGGAAGTCGTGGCCTAATGGTTAGAGAGTCGGACTCCTAATCGAAAGGTTGTGAGTCCCGGGCTGGCAGGAATTGTGGGTGGGGGGAGTGCATGTACAGTTCTCTCTCCACCTTCAATACCACGACTTAGGTGCCATTGAGCAAGGCATTGAACCCCCAACTGCTCCCCGGGCGCCGCAGCATAAATGGCTGCCCACTGCTCTGGGTGTGTGCTCACAGTGTGTGTGTGTGTTCACTGCTCTGTGTGTGTGCATTTCGGATGGGTTAAATGCAGAGCACAAATTCTGAGTATGGGTCACCATACTTGGCTGAATGTCACTTCACTCATATATATATATTATTCACATACTTGACTCTTATCGGATAAAAAAAATACACAGGACGCGTTTGCAGTCCTCTACTCGGTACATAAACGATCGCTGCACTGCTGCAGACGCAACGCTCCTGGAACGCAACTGGAATCCTTTAACATGGGTGCGTAAAAAAATATGCAACGCATACACACTGCAGACGGAGTATGTGTGAAACAGGCGTAAGGTTGTTTGCACCTTGTGCAATGTGGAATTAGTTTACAGCTTTTTCAAGCACTTTGTGATGCATTTTGGAAACAGGAGATGAGCCCCTTTTCTAATGCACCACCTAGCTTGATAAACCCCTTCTCAAAGACTTACTGTTATTCTGAATGCCTTCGGCAGAATTCGAATGAGCCATTTTAATCTAGATTAATTTCAAGATCACAGTGAGATTAATCTAGATAAAAAAAAAGAATCTATGCCCACCACTAATATATATATATATATATATATATATATATATATATATATATATATATATATATATATATATATATATATATATATATATATATATATATATATATGCTTTTTTTGTTTGTTTGTTTTTCTTTTGCATTTTTTTTGCATTTGTTTTGCACCCCTTTAAACTAAAAATGAGAAATCTTGAATTAAATGTTTTTTTTTTGTATTTTATCAAGTAACTATTTTTTGCTTGGTTTTAGCAGAAACTTGCATGATTTGGGGGACAGGGGGGAAGACAGGGGGAAGTCGTGGCCTAATGGTTAGAGAGTCGGACTCCCAATCGAAAGGTTGTGAGTTCGAGTCCCGGGCCGGCAGGAATTGTGGGTGGGGGGAGTGCATGTACAGTTCTCTCTCCACCTTCAATACCACGACTTAGGTGCCCTTGAGCAAGGCATTGAACCCCCAACTGCTCCCCGGGCGCCGCAGCATAAATGGCTGCCCACTGCTCTGGGTGTGTGCTCACAGTGTGTGTGTGTTCACTGCTCTGTGTGTGTGCACTTTGGATGGGTTAAATGCAGAGCACAAATTCTGAGTATGGGTCACCATACTTGGCTGAATGTCACTTCACTTTCATTTTATTAATGTTTTGAATTAGTTTTTATTTACTTTTCCATTTTAGTTAAAGTTTTAGATTTTTTGTAGTTTTTATCATTTTTAGTTGGTGTTTTTTGTTCATTTTTTCTTATTTTAGTACATCAAGTTACACCAAACTAGAATAAGAAATTTTGCCTCGACAACTAGTTGAAAATGTTTTTTGTTAATTTTTTATATTTTATTCTATTTCCGAATTTTTTTTTTTTTTTTTTTTTGTGGTTTTAGCAGTTTTCTTCCTCTAGTTCCAGCAGTTAGTAGAAAATCATTACAAGTGCTAGATGAGACTCTGTATTCTTCTCAATATAAAGTCTGCCTCGGGTGGCAATCAAGCGAGAAAGAAACTGACCGGCATGAGGTCATTCAACAATTAGTCATGTTCTTCAGTGAACTATGTAATGCTGGAGCCCAGTTTCCCCACTTACTGTACTCTGGACTTTTTACCCCCTTCAATTACTGTGATGGAGGGTTTAACCTTTGACCCATGATGTCATCGCCGTCTGTCAGGTGGCCGCAGCCTTCATTACGCAGGAGGTTTATGAGAAACATGAAGAGGTTTGGTTAAACACATGGACGCAGCTGTTGAAGCGCAAACTCTGCGAGCCGCATTTCTCACCCAGCAGGTATGACGTTTAATCGCAGGAAATGTTTACAGCCTGTTAGCTGTAATCAGAGATTCAGACGCATCAGACCGTCTGCTGATGTCAAGAGTGAATTCTTCCTTTTCTCTGGATGTGCAAATTGGTACTGAGCCACACTTGTGAAAAGCATCCTTATCATTCCTAATAGTCTGTGTCTGCGGTTTTATAGCATAAAGGTGTTCGATAAAATAAAAAAACTATATTATGGCCCAGCTCTAATCTACTAAATGCAACTATTAGGCATGAGGATATTATAGAGTCAACATCAAACTGTTTGTAAAACTGTTTAGAAATATAATGTGCATTGAGAAAAACATGAATGCATTTTACTTGAGTTGTTGAGTTTGCATTTGTGTCCTTCCTTTCTCAGATGGCAGAAGTGTTGTTTTTCTCTTCCAGGCGTCATCTGAATCTGCGAAACATCATCTAGGACAATAAAAAGATAACAGATGAGCTCATGTTTGGACACACACATCACACCGGTGTGTGTATGCATAAAGCGTGTGTCAGATCAGATGGATAGCAGATGATGGAAATGTAAGATTATTTAGCAAATGCACAATAACATGGCATGCAGCAGAAATTCCAGCCAATTAAACTTAGCCTCTGCATTTTTAAAAATAGAGAAAAAAAAACAATAAAAAATGATGCAAAATTAAATAGAACATATCACGCACCAAATATAAATGCAAAAAAATACATTGATTTTTATATTACATTTGCAATTTTCCACCGCATTAATACTGCTATTTGACAGGCCATTTCTAAATAATTTGAAAAATATATTGCCACCATGGTTTCTGTTTGTGTGTGTGTGTGTGGATGAATTGACGGATGCATTTCTTAAAATGTATGATTTACAAAAAAATAAAAAATGTGGGAAAATTTCACAGACAAAGAACGTTTCAGTGAAGAGTCTTTCATTTTTGCTTTAGCATGTGGAAAACTTTAATAAGCTTAAGAATCTTTTTCAACTATAAAGAACCTTTTAATGCCGGTAAAGAACCTTTATTTTTAAGAGTATATTAAAGTCATTTGAAAAGGCAAAGGGATGTGGACGAGATCCTACATGTTGTGTTTTTCTTTGTACAGTAATGGACAAATATGTGTGACGCTCAAGCCTGGAGACAGGCGGTGAGAAGACAGCTGGAGAACACACGTCTCAGCATTTGCTGAAGTCAGTTGCTCGAGTCAAATGTTTAAATCCCACATTCATCTGCACACAACTGACGGCTGGCTTTTCAGCATCACACATGCAGCTACATTTAAATGTGCACTAAATATTTTATGTTTTTTCACTGGTTTACAGTACTGATCTTTAGATAAAGATTTCATACTGTTTATAAAATGCTATAATAACGTAAGTTAAATAAATACAATTATATTTTAATAAAAATCGTATACAATTTAAAACCAGATTTTAAACATGACATCTTTCAAATCAAACATAAAAATGAACAGACATTGCAGACACCTGAAAGTATGCAGATATATTAACATGACTGAGGGCTGAAATGTAAAATTAACAAATTTGTAAATACATAAACAACAGAAGAAGTGCGATTTACCAGCCAAACAATTATAACAAAGCAAGGTTTTTACTATTAAATAATCATGAAATAAAGCTGATAAATGAATGAAGGCTGAAATAAAATATAAATATTACATGAATAAAAAATTTTTAAATATTGCTGTGGCAAGTAACAAATAAGTTTACATTAACACACTAAATGTACTAAATAAAAAAAATATAAAACTAAAACTGAATAAATTAACCTGAATATTAACTAACTACAATATTACACACACACACAAAACAAAAAAATCAATAAAAACTAATGAGAAAACAAAAAAATCCTAGAAACTAAAATGAAAATATAAAACTAAAAACTCATTTTATTGTTACACTGGAACAAAACACAAGGCAAAATATTACAGTAATATTAGCCTTTTATGTCAACAACAAAATACATTGTATTTTGCTGCCATACAATTTATTATGGCATCAGCATTTGATTTGATTTTGTTTCCCATTATTTTCATCTGTGAGCGATTAGAACAGAGCTGTAGAACTATTTAAGGTCAAGTGACACCAGTTGTGACTGTAAGTGGACACAGTATTAAACAGTACTATTAAACTCTTTATTTGTAAAACATGAAATCATAAACAGTCCCATCGAAGTAGAACTTGTTACAGCATTTACTTCCGTAAAGAAATGAAAGGATTCAAGGGTAACTTGTCAGGAAAAGGCTGTGGCTAGAAGTCATTCATTTGAGAGGGAGATTAGGGTGTGCAGAAAAGGAGCACTGTTCATTTCATTACCCCTAAATTAAGGGAAAATGTATGATCCAATCATCTAGGCTTGGAATTAGATCATGTGTCATGACATCATCCTTCTGTCTTACTCTGTCGAACTCTTTCTGTCCGACCGAAGCTTGTTCAGGAAAGTTAGATTAATATATTAAATCATGCCATACTTGTTTTCGCAATGGTCAAATTAATCTTGGTGTTCTTTGGGTTTTATGGTTGCTTTTTTGCCAATGCCGAACTAAAAATATGTTCCTCTTAACTCATATTATACGCCATTTAGAATTATTATGAATATTATTTAAAAGACCCACACAGTGACTCACTTTGAGAAATACAGAAACCCTGGATCAAAGCCACATGTCGAAAGCAGTATGAATGCTAGAGAAAAAACAACAAGATTACAGCAGAGCAATGGCAGCCCAGTTGTTGTCTTTGTTGTTCATTGGATTGTGTGTTATTTAGGGTGTGAGGATTCACAGAAACATATGTTCTGATACTGGAAATGTGCAGTTAAATTTAGTTTGAAGCTAAGATTAGACAAAATTGATATGGTAAATGTTAAGATGGACAACTGGATCCTCTACTGCTAGGCCAGTAAAAGCCAAAACATGCAGCAATATCTTATTTACAGTCTGTAAAAAAACAATTAGTCCACGTCTACACACTCTAGCTATATCACTTCTATTCAACAAATGCAACGTTTCAGTCTCAGAAATGCTACTTTGAAACCTTTACGTGTTGACAGAAATAATCTGAATGCAAGAATACAGCTCTGATCTGTCAGCACTGGGGAAACTAATCACAAAGACACGAATGAATAAATTACTGCAATTTACAAAATGTGAAGGCAGGAATGAAAAGACAAATGCCAATGAACAGAGTGAATAAACTTGGTCTATTCTTTTTTGTAATTCCACTGCCTTAGAGTTTTAATTTTTGTACTGGTAAAAAAGAAAAGAAATATTTGCTAAAAAGAAAAAATCACTAAAAAGAACCGGTTTATAAGATTGATGCATGTGGGAATCGTATTTCACTGGTTGCGATGCATGCTGTTGATTCACTAAAGAGAATCGGCTCAGTGGGAGGTTTCTTACGAGTCATAGATTCGTGAACTACATAAGCTGCGCTTTATGTTTTTGATTAATTAAAACACCCGTTCATAAGAGTCGATGCGGTCGGGAATCGGACTTCATTGGTTGAGTCATATTCCGAAACTATTCCGTATTGAAAACATGGATTCACTAAAATGACTCGGCTCTTAAAATGTGGCTCTTATGCCTATGCGCTTGGGAAGCAGAACAGCTATTCAGAAACCATTCTTCTAACTATATCACTCCAAAATCTCTGAAAACAGTTTGATTGCTTCATACAATAGTTAGCCTAATTATGTCACTGATGATTGGGCATGTGCTCTGCTTTACCATGTTAAAGTACTTTACTTTTGTCTCCCATGGGGCATTTGACAATCACAGGCCACCTGTCCATCATTCAGCGAATTTAAACCACAGCACCACTAAACCATCAGACTCACAGCATCTGCTCTTTCTGCTGTTAGTGACTTGCATTCCTGCAGCAGTTGGATGTGGTGAACAAGAGGACAACTGTCTGCGCTCTCGTGACCTCTCAGTGTGTGTGTGTGTGTGTGTGTGTGTGTGTGTGCGTGTGTGTGAGAGAGAGAGTGTATGGGAAAGGCATCTTTTATCATGACACACTGGGTCAGATGTGAATTCACAAACTCATCATGTTCTCAGCTGCTATGTTTCACAAAAAGATGGTTTGGAAAAGAATTATACAATCTCAAATATATATATATATATATATATATATATTAGGACTTTTATCTCGCTGTTTTATCTGTTGTAAATGTCTCTTTAAAGCTTGATGTAAATATTAGCTGATTGTGTAACAAATAAATGTTAATGTAACAAATTTAACAATTTAACTGTTCTTTCAATTTATCCCCCAAAAAACTGAAAAAATATTCTTAGCTCTTTTCAACATTAATAATAATAATAATAATAATAATAATGATAATAATAACAATACTTTTTTGTTTGTTTGTAGAAAATCTGATTGTTAAAAGGATTTCTGAAGGACTGTGTGACTTGCGTAATGATGCAAAAAATTCAGTTTGAAAGTCAGCTTTGATTGTTCCTGATAAACTGTTTAACTGCACTCCCAAGTGGATATTAAATTATGTTGTGGGATAATTAAATATATTCTAAATAAACTACAAACATAAAATTATATAGATTTATTTTGTCCTCGCATTCTTTCTTGTAACTGCTCCCTCTCAGTGACACAGCTGACTGAAAGGCTCATTATGCAGCTCATTATGCAGCTCATTATGCAGCTCATTATGCAGCTCATTATGCAGCTCATTATGCAGGCCTTTGTCTTCTCAGGTGTAAATCACAATGATATTCATGATAGTTGACACCTACTCGCATATGACTTTTACCAACAAAAAGTGTCTTAGAAAACTTAAATCAATATATTGTTTTCTGTTTTTTTTTATTGTTTCACATCATTTAGAAAGAAAAATTCTAGGCTACAAGCTCCGAAGCACTGAATGTTCTTGTATCTTGAAATGGTTACATTGTGATTTGTAAAAATGTTCTAATCTTTTGAAGTGTGATGTTTCTGTCAAATAATGAATTAAATTTAATGTATTAATTATATTGTCTCTCTAAATTCTACGCCCTTGAAAATATAGCACTCTTCTTGAATATGAGGTCAAACAACATTGCTCAAATTTCACAAAAAGCTTAGGATGTAATTCAGACACTGAAGTGTTTTGTTTGTTTGTTTAGTCACTAATTATACATTCACTCATTTGGCAATGTTCAAACAGAGAAATTTTGGTCTGATTCTTTTTTTTTTTTAATATATTCATCTAAGTGACTTTTCTTTCTATTTTAAAGGAGTGATCGGATGCTACATGCACTTTTAAAAGTTATTTAACTTTGAACTGAAATGTGTGTTGGCAGTGTGTGTGCATAACCACCCTATAATGATAAAAATCCACCAAGTGTTTTTTTTTTTTTAAATCTTGTTAAATCATTTCTACTTTCTCAAATCAAGCCGATCTCAGATGCCTGTCTGTGTGACCCATTATAGGTAGGCCTATCTATATTTAAATTCCAAAGATTACAACACAAATCTACGACATATTCAGGAGAGGTTTAGCCTACTGCTAACTAGTGAACTCTCCATTAATATGACGAGCTTCAGCTTAAAATCAGGGCCGGCCCTGACCAATTTGCTGCCCTAGGCAAGATTTTACCTGGCGCCCCATGCATCACAGCCCATTTCACCCTGTCATTGTGTTCATGATTTAGCATATATATATATATACACACGCACACACACACATTACAGCAGAACTGTTTCCAACACTCATAATAAATCATCATATTAGAATGATTTCTAAAGGATCATGTGATAGACCGGATGTCACATGTGACACTGAAGAATGGAGTAATGATGCTGAAAATTCAGCTTTGCATCACAGAAATAAATGATAATTTAAAGTATAATAAATTGAAAACAAATTATTTTAAATTGTAATAATATCACAATATTACATTTTTTCTGTATTTTTGATCAAATAAATGCAGGCTTGATGAGCAGAAGAAACTTCTTTCAAAAACATTAAAAATAGTAATGTTTCCAAACTTTTGGCCTGTACTGTATCCCCCCAAAACTGCACAACTGTAGAGTAAAACATTAATAAAAAAGTGATAATAAAAAATGCGTCTTAAAACTGACATGATTGTACAAAATCACAGTCTGGGGACTCAGAACTCAGAACAACTGCTAACATTAAGTTTAAGGTAAAAATAACTGCCATGAAATTATAGTATCTTACTCCTATGCAATAAATTGTTCTTTCACTACATCTCTTTACCGCTGTCTTTATCCTCTTCTCTTCTTTTTGGCACTGTATCTATCGCAGACTATGCTCATTTATAATGTGTCATGTAAATTCGGCCTTCCGTCACAATCAGGAAACTTTCACCGTGTCTACAACTGGCGCGAGCTGTCAGGCCCGTTTCTACGAGCTGTGTGTTGTTAACAAAAGCAGTGCTGTCTACATTGGATGCGGCGTTGGGCACGCTACACAACAAATTACCAACAACTGATCGTGCGCGCGCTCTGTTTCTGACGCACTTCAAGCACTCGATGGGCGGGGGAAGATTGAAGAGCCGGACTTTTTTTTTTTTTTTGCTTTATTTGGTAGTATTTCGAATTAATGGTTTTTAAATAGTAGCCTATTATAAAAAAAAATATGTAAAAAAAAAAATCACTCGTTCACTCATTCTGGCGCCCCTATGGATGAGTGGCGCCCTTAGCATTTGCCTATGCCGCGGGCCGGCCCTGCTTAAAATAAATGTTAGATGGAAACAGTGTACGTTATGATCGAGTTTGTAGCTTAATTCTCTATATTTGCAATAGTTTATGCTTCAGTTCAATTGGTGATAGTTCAATAATAAATCAGAAGAAATCATCCAGTCATCTCATCCCATTGATGTGAATGTTGAATTTATGTATATATTGTAATCAATATTTTAGAAATTATTGTTATATCTGATTGGATTAGTGTAGTCTATATAGAGAGAAGCAAATGATCACAAAACAGCAGAACAACAAAAGGGTAATCTTTATCACTAAAATTATTTCTAGGGACAATTTAGTAGTTGCTGGATATTGGTATGGACTTCTACGCCCATAACCCAAACTTTTGAACATAGTGTAGGCCTATATAATTATAAGTTGACACTCACAGACAGATGTTGTTTGGATAAAAGGCCATACGTGTGTGTAATTAGATTGTGTGTGTATGTTGGGCTCTCTGAATGAAAGGCTGGTGTCTGTACTCATCAGCTGCTCCTCGATTGTGCTCCAGTGAAGCAGCTGCCAATCACAGCCCAGCTCACACACGCTGATCCCGCCCCACGCAGGCCTTTAAGAAGCCCATTGGACAGCTGACCTCCAGCCCTCAGCTGCTTGTGCTGTCAATCAAACCATCAGCAGCTCTGCTCAGGATCCATCCCATTATTCAGCATTTGCCCCTTAAAATCTAGAGTGATGATTTCAGAGTGGCATTAAAAAACACCACAGCATTTGCATTCTCATTCATTTTTATAAAACATGTTAATACTGTGATGTGTTTTTATTGGTATGGGTACATGTTCACACACGTTTATTCAGTTTTGTTTGTATCGTGCTCTCAGCTAGACATTTGTCATGTCATTCATAAAATAAAAAAAGAAAGAAATGACTGCTTGAATAAATGAATTAATATAATAGTATATTAGTGCTGTCAAACGATTAATGGCATCCAAAATAAAGGTTTTTGTTTGCATAACATATATGTGTACTGTGTATAATTATATATATATATATATATATACACACACACACACACACACACACAGTTAATATTTAGAAAATATTTACATGCATATATTTCTATTCTTATATTTTATGTTATATATTTAACATTTGAACAGCATATTTTTTTATGAATATATACATGCATGTGTTTGTATTTATATAAACATAATAAGTATACACAGTTAATAATAAAATAATAATAATTCTTATAAATAATATTATAAATAATATTATAAATACTTCAAGGATATTTATGTGTAAGTTTACCCATACAAGTAAAAAAAAAATCATTTATTTGTTTGTTCATTTATTATTTAATCAAGTTTGTTTGCAAAGAAAAGTAGGGCCTAATACTTCCAATGTTCATTAAATTTAAAACAGGAAAACTTGAAAAGCATGGACAAAAGCTCATGAAAGATTGAAGCAAACGCCTCCATCTAGTGTCTGTGCAGAGGAGCAGGAGATGAAGGAGAAGAAGAAAGTTCTGCTGGAGCTCATGATGTTGATGTAAAGATGATGAAGTGCTGCAGACGAGGTAGATGACTGAGAATATGATGAAAAGCTGTCTGTTCACTTTCTCTCTGAAAGTTACAAGGGCTGTAAATGTTCTTCCTGATGTTTTTCTTCTCACTCTCCGTTTGCTGATGAATGTAGAAGCAAAAGAAAGACAGAAAGAAAGAAGTAAGTAGAAGAAAGTAGAAGAAAAAGAAGAAAAATAATTCCTTAAAATAAAATGTTACTAATTTCTTCACAAAAAAACAGAAATAAAAAATAATATACACTGAAAAAAAATGATTCATTGAATATACTAAATTATTTTAAGGTACGTGGTTGCAATCAATTTATTTGAGCTAAATTTAACAAATTTAGCTGAATAAATGTAAACATTATATATATATATATATATTATTATTATTATTATTATAATTATTATTAAATGTAGCTTAAATAAATTGTTTGCAATCACTTACCTTAATTTTTTTTTAAATTCAGTGTAGATATGCACACACACACACACACACACACACATATATATATATATGAATGTATAATAAAAATAAAATAATAGAAAATAATAAAATAAAATCCCTTAAAAATAATATTGTACATTTTAAGTGAAGAAGAGAGATATGATCATACATAAACATTGGGAAATATTTGTAAAATATATCTAATTTCAATAATATATATTAATATATTTTTACATTTTTTCTTTAGATTACAATTGTTCATTACACTAGAGGTTTTTGTTTCTACAGATATATACAGCTATGTGGTAAAACAGTGTTAACTGGCAACATTTAAATATTACAATTATGAAAACAAGCTATATAATTTATTTATTTTTTCGTGGATTTCCATTGAAAAATAAGCAATATGAACAAACAATCAGAGGGTTTGTATCAGAATTTTGGGTTGTAAAAGTTTATTTTTTATTTATTTTTTAATCACACTAAAATATTCCCCATTTCAAAGACAGTAAGGTATAAATGTGATGAACCGAACGGCTTCATCTCAATCATGCATTTATTCTCACACAAAAGTTCCTGTCTGGAAGCTCCAGGTCTGTCTGGTTGCTAGGCAACTGTTGGCGTGATGCGGTTGCTACGGAAGCTGTATTTTCTGGTTGAGTTGAATTGAATGAGATGCTGTGCTAAAGATCAATGGAGGCAATTCTTAGACTCATTCACTAAAGCAAAGATTTACTGAGAACACAAGCTTCATTAACTCTACACAATCTATACAGGCTATAGGAGAGAAAAAAACATCTGCAAAAAACCAAGAAGATCATCAAAACCCTCTTGAGTTGATTTCATCACCAGCAGATGGAGCCGTCTGCCCACATCATTCATCTCAAAACTTCAGTGTAGTTTTAAATTCATCAAACATGAATATGACAGAAATACATTTTCATGTATTCAGACGTTTTTATTTGTAATCAATCTGCATACAGTTTATATAATTATTGGAATAAAGAAATGTATAAAAATAACTGTATTAGATCTTATGAAATATTTAATATAATTTTTTTCAAGTTTTTATTTTTTTAATAATTTTATTGTTGTTTTTTTCTAACTCTACAACTTACAATTATATATTAGAACATTTCAACCAGATAAATATATTCAATTCAATATATTAAACGTAATTGTATAAATGGATCAATGTTTTTTTTCTACCCAATATTAAAATATTATAGAAACTTTTTCATCTAGACATACATTTATAAACTGTTCATATTTCATATTCCCATGATAAATATATTTGATTATATCAAATAATAACATAAATTGGGATTATTAAATATATATAAAAATAATTAATTTATAATAATAATACGATAATTATATAACAAAATAATTATACAGAACTTAAAAACGAATATTTATATTTTTATTATAAATATATATTAGAAAATATACTTAAAACTAAAAAAAAAATTAGACACCTTCAACATAGTTAAAAAAAAAATATGACAAGAATTTATAGTTAAATTGTTTCAAAACAAATTCATCTTGATAACGTATGATAACTTTGATAGAAAGGTATGTTATGAATTTGATTGCAGTCAGCTGTTCAATTTAAGTACAGTTAGATAATACAATTTTTTAGGACAACCAATTACCAGGCAATGCTTCATTTTGTTCAGTCTTCGGTGTGAAAAGTTCACATTAGAAATCAAAGAAGAAGAAAAAAACACTTCAGCAAAATAATCAGGGTGTCAGATACACACATCCGGACTAAACCGTCTTTAGTAAATCAACATCTTTTATTCAGTAATACCATATATAATGCAATTGCATATCTTTGGCGAAAATACATTTTATAAACATTTTATTAACAGAGGTTAGCGTACAAAAAACCAGGGGTTTGAGTGTCTATAGCAGACAGGAACAAGCTCATACTGAGGGAGGTATTTACATCACTCACACACTCCATTCACTAACATCACCTCTGAGTTTAGTTTCACAGGAACATCTATCAGTGGAAACCGAGAATGAAGAAGCAGTGCATCATGGGACGGCGAGCGGACGGTTTACAAAAACTCAACTTCAGGAATTGTCATTTCACATACTGGGTCTTGGCAGTTTTATTAGTTAATAGTCAATACTTCTTAACCTGATGCACAAAAAAAAGAAAAGAAAGAAGACGGCAGGATTAGGAAAGCAGTCTTGGCAGTGATGAAGGATTTCTTGGATATTTTGGCACCAGAGGAGCAGACAGTGATGAAATGAAGAAAGGAGCAGCGAGCCGTTTCTTCTTCAGGTTTGAGGCAGTGATTCTGGTGTTTTGGCACAGGTCCTGCATGTGCTTCTTCTGCTTTGGGTCTTTTTTAGAGAGCTACCGGCTCCTGATTCACATTACAGACGGAGGGTCACACGAGGAAAAACAACAAGAACTGCTGAGCAGACTTCATTCTGTCCTCTACTTACATACAGCATGAAAAATCATCATATTTAAAACATCTGGTTACATGTACCTGTGCTTTCAGCTTTTTTTGTATATGTGCCAGGAATTCCGTAGTTTCTCATTAAAACTTTAGTGGATTATATTTCACCCCAAAATAATAATTACCGTATTTTCCGGACTATGAGTCACACTTTTTTTCATAGTTTGGCTGGTCCTGCGACTTATAGTCAGGTGCGACTTATTTATCAAAATTAATTTGAGATGAACCGAGAGAAATGAACCAAGAGAAATGAACCAATTGAAAACATTAGCGTCTCCAGCCGCAAGAGGGCGCTCTATGCTGCTCAGTGCTCCTGTAGTCTACACTGAAGACACAGAGCGCCCTCTCGCGGCTGGAGGCGTTAATGTTTTCTCTTGGTTCTAAATAAATGCGACTTATAGTCCAGAGCGACTTATGTTTTTTTCCTCATCATGACGTATTTTTGGACTGATGCGACTTATACTCAGGTGCGACTTATAGTCCGAAAAATGCGCTACATAACTAAATTTTAATGTTTGAGCTTTAAATTTGCTTGTATATCAACTTTTTTTTTTAAACCTTACTATGGTTACAAATGCTGTAATATTTTTTTTAATTAAAATTAACAGTTATTTGTTTTCCCACAATATTAACTAATTAATTGAATTTTAAACTTAAATTAAGACCTTTTATTAAGTGCCATTTTCTCCGGAATTCAGTCACTTGAAGGGGAAAAATTACTTAAATTCTCGATCTTCGTTTTCTTTATGCAAAATATAATTTCTTATTTTTCTTTGTCATTGTGAGGTGAAATATGAGCTTTTCTTTAGTGGTTTCATGCAATGAACATGCACCTCTACATCAGTTCTTCAAGCTTTAAATGTATAAATCCAGTGTTGATCTTAAGTCTGCTGACTGTGTTAAAACACGCAATGTATGGACACAGAAACACATGCATACACAATCACACACATATAAATATATACCAAGAGAAAAATTAGAGCTACACAGCTTTCGTTTTTTGCATAGGCTCTGAACAGAGGGTTTCAATTAGCACACAGAAACTGATGGATGATGGGAAAATGCGCTGTCCATCCAGACTGGCTCCAGAGTCGGTTTGTGTTATGAATCCTTCCACTGACGGTTGTGGATCTTGATCTGTGTTGATATTCAAGATTAGGCATTGATTCCAGTCATCCACTTCTTTTGTGTTACTTTTTAAATTCGTTAAAGGCTCATGGTGTAAATCTCATGAAATCTGTCATGAACATTTTCAGGTAAAAAAAAACAAACTAACAGATATATATATATTCGTATGAATAATACAGTTGATTAAAATTATTGGAAATTAATTTATGAATAGTATTTATAGAGAACTGTGCAACCAAGAAAAAAAAATTATATTAATAACAATCGATGGTGAGCAAGTGACAAATGAGAAAAAATTAAGCCTATTTTAGTACTGTTATTATTATTATTTATTTTCATTTTTGCAAAAATTTTAATACATTATGGTAGCAAACATTTTGTTGTTTTTCATGCCAATTTGTGATGACTTTTAAAATGTAAAAAGTTCATTGTAATTCAAAATGTACGTTTTATTTGCAATTTTTGTACATGCCATTTCAAATCTGTAAAAGCATACTAGAAAAAAAGAATTACATTATTAATTAGTATCACATCATAGTAACATTTGATGTGCTACCAATATATATATATTATTATTATTATTACAGTAATAATTATTATTATTGAGAAAAATGGGAATTTTGAAGAAAATGTCATAATGCAAAAAAAAAAAAAAAGATCTTAATATTAATTTTAATGCAAAAATATAATAATTTTTCTTTATTTTAATTCTGGAGTGAAGTGTGACCTGTTTACATGAGATTTACCACATAAACATCACCAAAACACTGACGGATCCTTAAAGAAATCTGTTATCCGTGTCTGCACACAGCCCAACACATACCCAGCTCCTCTGATGAGGAGAACGAATGAAACGCCACCTGCCTGATGACAATTATTGCATTATTTATTCTGTACTAAAAAAAAAAGCGCAGTGAATCTTGACGTAATTCGCATCTATAAAATGGACGAGATGTTAGTGCTTCAAACATCACAGACATGCACTCGTTCTCTGTATAAATAGCACACTTGGAAAAGTAGGACACTCACTTAAAGAGGAAGCATGCAAATGTTTAAGAGAAAAAACACCAATTTCTCCCTATCCTGAAGCACAACCTGCGTTTCTCCGTAAGTCTCAGTATGGCTTCATTCACCTCCACGTGAGGGTTACTATTGCCATAGTTTGAGTCAGGGAGGGAATTCTCTCGTATAAAAACACAAAAAAACAAGAGAGAAGGTTTCAATGATGTGAAAAATAGTCACTTGATAAATGTCACCTAAACCAATCCTTTTCGTTGCTTTTCCGGCTTTTTACTCTTGGCCGTTCGCTTCGAGAGATCCAAGCCGGATCGAATCCCAGCTAGATGCAACAGAGACCCGGCCGCCTCCTTCAACTCCTCGTCCAGCTCCGGTTTGGATTCGTGACGGGCTCGTTTAATCGGACGAGGGCACTTGATGGCGAGCGAAGGCAAACGCAGGTTCCTCTCTTCCTCCGAATCCTCGTCGCTGTGGAAGCCCTCACTGCCGGCGCGCCGGCTCTGGCCCGAGTCACAGCCGGCCTCGTCCAGGGAGGACAGCGAGGATGAGGAAGAGCGAGACGAGCAGCGCTGGAAGGACGAGCTGCTGTAGTTGTGGTCCTGCTTTGGGTCACTGCTCACCAGGACCGAATCCGGGCGCGAGAGGTCTAAGGGGCTGTCCGGGTCACCTGAGGACCAAACCACAACACAAGCATAATTAGGGATGGGTGCTATGGGCTTAAGATAACCATATCAATGATGAGAATTCAGGGAATCTTATGCATTCACTAAGACAGGTGTCTCCAATGTTTTTTACACCACAGACTAGTTAATGTAACAATGTATCTTTATGGCGGATTTATATATATATATATATATATATATATATATATATATATATATATATATATATATATATATATATATATATATATATATATATATATATATATATATATATATATATATATATATATATATATATATATATATATATATAAAATTTGCCTGATTTTTACAACATTTTAAAACTGTGACATTTTATTTTATGCTAGTTGTTAACAGTTATGGAGTGATAAAAAGAATGAAATGAAATATAAAATATAAATATAAAAAATGAAATAATAATATGAAATATAAAATGAAAAATATTTTTAACCAATTTTCACATTTCTGTACTGTAAATGTATGAACATATTTGCATATTTAATTAGATTGTGCATTATTCGCATATTTAAACATGGCATGTCAGAAATCTTGTACTTCAAAAATATTTAGCTTTTTTTAATTTGCATTTTTTATATATACTATATATTTTTTATACTTTTATGAGTAAATTTAACAAAGTATTTAAAAGTTAAATATTAGGTATGGTGATATCTAATTAAAAATAAGTCTTGACTCTATTTAATCATCCCATAAAGGGCAGAAAAGTGTTTTTTTTTTTTACATGTTTTTAGGACTGAAATGTATAAAATCAGGCAAATGTTATTAAAAAAACTCTGTAAAAAATCTTTAAAAATGGAGATTTCAGAAATTAATATAAAATAGAGACTTAAAATATGAATTTTGGATGTTTTCTTTCCACTAGTCTGAAACAACACATTAAAAAAAAGCCAAATGGGCCAAAATCTTAAAATTGACCAGTGCATGAAAAAACTGTTTTGTAGTGTCTTTCTATTCTATGGATCTAAAGGATTTTGGGACATTGTCGTGACAGGTTTCATGAGGTTTAGCCAGTTATACAATTTCTTTTTGTAAATTTTGTATCTCTGAAGTATCAGTCTGTAAACTGCCGTTATGAAACGCATCATCAAGTACATTTATCTGCCGTGTTAATGAAGCACTCTTATGATGGCTTATTCTGCTACGGGTGATTAAGGCTCATTATAGGTAGAGAAGACTATAGTGATATGCTTAACGGGATAAAGATGTGTGAAGGAAGTGCAATGCTGCACTAATTACCAGCAAGAGGTTTTAGTTGCTATGCAGACATATTTGCAAAAGCATCTTCATAAATAATGATGCAAATGCACCTTTCTGCATGAACCTGAACTAAACGGACTCATCCGCTGCACGAGGTGACACTCTGTGTAACATCAGTCTCACAGATACAGATTTCCGATTGGCCAGCATCAACATTATAGAGAGGGGTGCACATAAGTGGTCCCCAGATCCGCATGCACGACCAAAATAAAAAATGCGTAATATAAATATGTTCTGACAGCGCATTTGCGTACCGACATGGTTGACAGCTGTAACGCACAATTACCATTTTAGATCACAAACTGTACTATATAAGTTTTATTTTCAACCTGAAAGCATAAATCTAGGCTATGCCTACCGTTTCAAAGCACAATACAAAACTGTGACATTCATCCACCAACGCTCTTTCATCATAGACAGTAAAAGAAATCAGCTGCGCTAAATCCTGAAGCGCGTATATTTGCCGGCAACCCGCCAAAATGAAAACGCTTTTGTTTATTTATTTTTAGATGCTTTTTTACAAAGCGACTTAAAATTGGGGAATACATAAAGCGATTCTTATTAAAGAGGCAAACAAACAAAGTAGTAGTAAATATTAGCATTTTATTTTTAAGTCTATTTACTATAAAATAAATGCATTTGTATTTAATACTAGTACTGCTTTTTATTTTTTTTATAATATTATCACACACTATTATTTAGTTTATTTACTATTATTTAATTTTAAAAAAACGAAATAAATAAAGTGTAATAATATTATAAATATTATTAATTAATTTTTTATGGTTGCATTTAATGGGTCACGCTATATGCAGTGTGAGGACCAAACCAAATCTCCAGGTTCTCTTATGAGAACCAGGCTGAAAAAATTATGTGCACCCCTGATTATAGAGGCACATGAGCGTATTTGAGAACAATACAATTATAGATAGATAGATACATGGAATGTTAGAACGTAAGAGAGTTAGGTAGATAGAATGTTTGACAGATAAAATGACAATGTTTGATAGATACAAAGGATAGTTTGATAAATACAACAATAAAATGTTCAATAAAGATGCAATAGAACATTCGATACATATGGTGTTTGAATATTTGATAGATAAATTTGATACAACTATACAATGTTGGATAGATACAGCGACAGAACTTTTGATACAGCGATAGAACAGTTCATACTGCGATAGAACGTTCGTTAGATACAGTGATAGAACGTTTGATACAGAGATAGAACGTTCGATAGATACAGCGATAGAACGTTTGATAAAGTTATAGAACGTTCGATAGATACAGCGATAGAACGTTTGATACAGTGATAGAACGTTCGATAGATACAGCGATAGAACGTTTGATACAGAGATAGAACGTTCAAAAGATACAGCGACAGAACATTTGATGCAGTGATAGAACGTTCGATACAGCGACAGAACGTTTGATACAGTGATAGAACGTTCGATAGATACAGAGATAGAACGTTTGATACAGTGATAGAACGTTCGATAGATACAGCGATAGAATGTTTGATACAGAGATAGAACGTTCGAAAGATAAAGCGACAGAACGTTTGATACAGAGATAGAACGTTCGATAGATACAGCGATAGAACGTTTGATACAGAGATAGAACGTTCGAAAGATAAAGCGACAGAACGTTTGATGCAGTGATAGAACGTTCGATAGATACAGCGATAGAACGTTTGATACAGTGATAGAACGTTCGATAGATACAGCGATAGAACGTTTGATAAAGTTATAGAACGTTCGATAGATACAGCGATAGAACGTTTGATACAGTGATAGAACGTTCGATAGATACAGCGATAGAACGTTTGATACAGTGATAGAACGTTCGAAAGATAAAGCGACAGAACGTTTGATGCAGTGATAGAACGTTCGATAGATACAGCGATAGAACGTTTGATACAGTGATAGAACGTTCGATAGATACAGCGATAGAACGTTTGATAAAGTTATAGAACGTTCGATAGATACAGCGATAGAACGTTTGATACAGTGATAGAACGTTCGATAGATACAGCGATAGAACGTTTGATACAGTGATAGAACGTTCGATAGATACAGCGATAGAACGTTTGATACAGCGATAGAACGTTCGATAGATACAGCGATAGAACGTTCGATAGATACAGCGATAGAACGTTTGATACAGAGATAGAACGTTTGAAAGATACAGCGACAGAACGTTTGATACACTGATAGAACGTTCGATACAGCGACAGAACGTTTGATACAGTGATATAACGTTCGATAGATACAGCGATAGATTGTTTGATACAGTGATAGAACGTTCGATAGATACAGCGATAGAACGTTTGATACAGTGATAGAACGTTCGATAGATACAGCGATAGAACGTTTGATACAGTGATAGAACGTTCGATAGATACAGCGATAGAACGTTTGATACAGTGATAGAACGTTCGATAGATACAGCGATAGAACGTTTGATACAGTGATAGAACTTTTGATAGATACAGCGAAAGAACGTTTGATACAGCGATAGAACGTTCGATAGATACAGCGATAGAACGTTTGATACAGTGATAGAACGTTCGATAGATACAGCGATAGAACGTTTGATACAGTGATAGAACGTTCGATAGATACAGCGATAGAACGTTTGATACAGTGGTAGAACGTTCGATAGATACAGCGAAAGAACGTTTGATACAGCGATAGAACGTTCGATAGATACAGCGATAGAACGTTTGATACAGTGATAGAACATTCGATAGATACAGCGATAGAACGTTTGATACAGTGGTAGAACGTTCGATACAGTGATAGAACGTTCAATAGATACAGCGATAGAACGTTTGATACAGCGATAGAACGTTTGATACAGCGATAGAACGTTTGATACAGCGATAGAACGTTTGATACAGCGATAGAACGTTTGATACAGTGATAGAACGTTTGATACAGTGATAGAACGTTCGATACAGTGATAGATAGAACATTTGAGTGGTAGAACATTTGATACAGAGATAGAACGTTCGAAAGATACAGCGACAGAACGTTTGATACAGTGATAGAAAGTTCAATAGATACAGCGGTAGAACGTTTGATACAGAGATAGAATGTTCAATACAGCGATAGAACGTTCGATAGATACAGCCATAGAACGTTTGATAGATATGGCGTTTGAATGTTTAATAGATACATTAGAAAAAAACTATGAAACTTCTGGTAGATAAAACATTAGAACATTTGACGGATACAACAGAAAAAACAGAACATTTTAAAAGATACAGATATAGAACGTTCGACAGATTCAGCAATAGACTATTAGAAACAAAAATAAAGTGTTAGAAACGATGGTTAGTTACAACAATGTTAGACAATGACAGAATGATAGATAGAATGAAATAATGACTCATAGATAGATAGATAGATAGATAGATAGATAGATAGATAGATAGATAGATAGATAGATAGATAGATAGATAGATAGATAGATAGATAGATAGATAGATAGATAGATAGATAGATGAACAAAACGTTATGATAGATAGATGGGGTCTTCTCTTACATGAGTCACTATGGTGTCCAGGGGCCGAGTTTAAGAGCATCATAGCAGTGGCAGCATCAATGTCAGACTCTGTAAAGGAATAAAGACCCACAGCGGTCACAGCACTGCTCAATATCAGAGTGTGTGTGTGTTTATGGGGGGGAATCAAGGGACTGGAGTTTCTTTGTTTCCACACAATCATTCAGAACGTTTGAATTATTCATTACCAACCAGACAGAGGGGAGAGTGAACACAAGTGACGCCATACTCAAGGAGACGGCGAAAGAGAAAGAAAACTCTTGATAAGGACAAATAATGAAACAGTCCAGCCTTCATGAGGACAACAGACAAAAACAAAAACTAAATCACAGGGTTCTCATATTTTGTGTAAAATGAGTTTCCATACTTCTGAAAGATGACAAATGGGTATAACTTAAAAATAAATAAATAAATACACAAAAAAAAAAGAAAATAAAACAAAAAAAGAAATAACACAAAAAAAAAAAAAATGCAATACATAAATAATATATATAATTATTCCCAGGGAACATGGAAATGTTGAACAGTGGAGAGCTGCGATCATAAGAAATCACTAAAATTCATGTGGGTGTGATGTGTAAAACCGGTTTCCTAAACTCACAGGAAGTGTCCTCAATGACTCAAATGACAGTCATTTCACCAAACTTAATTGCTTTCAAGCACACTGGAACACGCATGCTTTTATTTGTTCCGTTACTCACAAGATTTCAAATTGGCACTTGTTTTGACAGACATTCAACTTAAAACCCAGAGATGGCTCACCTTTGAGAGAGCAGCCCCGGAGGTAGAGGTGACGTGCAGGTGAGAAGGCACTGTCAGACACACACACGCACAGAGAAACAAACGGTAAGACAAAGCATGAGTCAAGGCACTTATGATGACTTGAGAGCCAAATGACAACAGAACCTCAGAGATGTGTGGAACAGGGCTGGTTTGCATGCATGCATCTCTATTATTAAATGTGTGTGTGTTACCTGGGTGGGGAAGCAGGGGGTGTGCAGAAGGAGTGGGTTGAGGGAAAGTGCTGTTTCTTCAGGGCTTGGATCAGATTGGGTCTGTATTCAGGGTCCACACACCACAGAGAGCCCTTCCCATTAACCTAGAAGAAACACATCGACACACACAGTTAGATCAGCAAGTGAGGACAGACGATGACTTCAGAAACTCAAAAGTAAACAAACAATCATTTAGCAGACATTTGTTATCTAATGTGACTAAAGACGCACTTGACTCACGCTGACTGAAACAACTGCTCAGGTCGCTTGCTTTCAAGAAAGAACAAATTTACAGTTTTCCAGGGTTGTGGCATCAAAAAAAAAAAAAAAACGTCTGTTCAAAACCGGATGAC